>NW_027271593.1:842500-920000 GCF_040938485.1 Diadema antillarum
GAGAGAGAATAACGTGCAGTTGGAGCGTCATAATGATCGCACGTATATCCGTCGTTCTCCCAACCTGAATTGGTGTATTTCTCACTACGTGAGAGAGGTGGGCGAGAAAATGGACTGTTTTGCCTGTTTTAAATCCCTAGTGGAGTTCAGCAAAAGAGGTGAGACTTTTTTTCTCTCTCTCTCACTCCCTCCTTCTCTCTCGAGACTTCGCCTCGTCTATTGATTGCCGCTTCTTTCGGTAACTGCGTTGACGTAGAACACGACGACGTGCCGTACAAAGCTAAGCGCTGAAATTAGCTTGCTAGAGTGGCGCCCACATAAGAGAGCTGCGTAGAGGGAGCGGGGTCAGATCGTGTGTTTGCGCGAAAAGGATCACATTGTGGCGTCTTCCTGCGAAATCTGTCATCATAATCAGATTTCGCCACGCTGATTGTCTTCGATTACTGTGACTCTACCCCTAACCCGTGTCTGAACGAGTCTTTCGATACACCATACTCTGGTAGGAATACTCTCTGATGTAAGCTATAAGTACGAGGCTGCTGTTTGTGATTCATATTATTTGTACATAACAATTTCCTGTGACGTTCACTTGGAATCGATGATCGTAATGCCTCTTCGAATCGGACGTCCACGGAGCCTGTCTCCGCAACCTCATCATAGACAGAACTTCCAGCATGCGCCTCATCCTCCGGATCACCATCCTCCGGATCACCATCCTCCGGATCACCATCCTCCTGTTCACCGTCAACACAGCGGCTCAAATCGAGAACGAGGCTCAGTGGACGCCATGAACTCGTTTCTCAGTGGCGTTGGTGTCGGTGCTAATGCTTCCAGTGTCGAACCAGGGATCGCTCGATTACGAAGTAAGGAAAACTCCGTGCTGGATGCAGCAGCCGTCAAGAATCGGCAGCTTGCCCTTAGGCTTGGTGAAATAGATCGCGAGTCACAACGACTGCTAAAATTGAGGCAGCGCGAAGCTGCAGAGGTGCGAAAAATGAAAAAGGATATTCAAAGGCACAGCGTCTACGGTAATTCCTCTATGCCTGGAAAGGGCAATACTGACAAATTTGACAAATTGGCGGACGTTTTGAGTCATTCTCCAATAAGTCTCAACCTTCCACGTGTGTCGTCGAGACAGAATTCCCCCCAACATTCTCCAGCCCGTACCAGAAAAGCAGAGTCAGGGAAAAGGGTGACTCCAAATGAGCAGATTAGAGTGGTTGTCAAGGATTACTCCAACGTGTCCAAGTCGTGTGAACCTCAACGAACTTCATCCGATTCGGACTTACGTGGAAACGAAAACTTGTTATCTCCAGGAGTCAGGAAGCGGTCCATGTCAGCGTCGAGTTTGTTTCCCAAGGAAGTCATTTCACACGAGTTCCGTCCACCGGAAATGACGTCGCGAAGCGCTACGTCGTCGCCGCAACACACACCCACTATACATATAGAACCATGTCTAGAAGACTTTGCGTCCTGTGCGATAGATGACTCCTCAAGAGAAGACTCGTGCGATGGAGGTGAACGAAAGTCTTTTCACTCCGAAAACGATGACCCAAGTGCTGGAAACGCGAGACGTGCCAAACCCGTTTGGGAGCTTGGCTTATCTCCAACGCGCCGTGCAAGATCACCGGGCGAATTGCGAAAGTCGCAAGGTGTCTGTTACTCTTCCACACCCCACTGTAAGCAACATCACCTACATCACAGCCTTCCTCAAGGGGAGACGCCGCTTCGCCATTCCAGGTCAGAAAGTACTCTCGACTCTGTCGACGACACTTCCGTATCAGATCCACGATTCCAACGCCTTGCCTCTGTTCTTGTCCCGAACGACGTATCAAAATCTGACGAGAACATCGGAGCGAGAGAATCAGAAGAGAGCTGCACTGTATCAGAAAAGTCAGGTCACTCCTCATCCTTTTTGCAGCTGCCGACGCTGAAGGTACCTGATGGATTCTACGATGAGATTCCTGTAGGATTTGTACGGCAATCAAAGGAGGTAATTCGCCCAGGATCACCGCCACCCGAACGTCGACCCACTTCGCCATCTGCCAAGATCAGTCAAATTCCGCAGTTGCCCGAAGTTAAATCTTCTGCGTCCCCTTCGGTGAGTCCGAAGACTTCACCCAGGGGCATTCCCACGAGTCCTCGTCGCCATACTACAGGTTCAAAGACCGATCGTTGTACGTCGGGCGGCAGGAAATCAGCGCCAGTCATCAGCCAATCTTTCCCTCCTTCAGAGAGCAGCTACCTCAGCCCTGGTCCCGTCGACATGGCTTCACACCCTCTTACACCTGCTCCTCCATGATGTGAAAAAGGCGATGTGTATACGAGGACTTCCGGATTTTGGATATTTAATGAACAAGTCACAGGTAGACATCTTGTGGATCTTAAACCTATCCCCTCCAGCAGTGTAAAGACTCTGCACACCGCCATCCGTTGCTCGCTCCACAAGTTATTTAGTGAAATGAGTTTAGTATATTACTTGGTACTGATGATTGCGATTTTTGGTTTATACTAAAGTACTGGTTCATTCTGGACAGGGGTAAGACCAGAGTATCTGGGACAGGTTTTTGATGGGCAACGTACACCATTGTACTCATATCAACATTATTATTATTATGGGGGTAATTCCTTCCACAGTACACATTACGTTTCAAATATTGCAAGATGTGCTTGGAACGTTTGTTGTTGTCGCGTGTAACGAATTTCAAGAGGTCAACGATGACCTTTATAATACATCAAATCGACTGATAGGCTCTGACGGTATCTGCCGATATGTTTGATGGATATTTCCGCTGTGAACACTGCACTTTTTGCCACTTTAACTTGTAAACACACAGTGTATTCTTACTTCTCAAACAAGTACACTTCAATAATCAATGTGTTAATATCTTGTGGGTTTTTTTCAGCGCGTATGTCCGAATAAATGTCAGTTGACACTTGGCAGGGCTTATTCTGCTTCAACGAATTGTTATCGAAGCATTTAAAAAAAAGTATTTATTTACAGAAAAAAAGACTTCCAGAGACTTACTATGATGCATGCTCCGGATCAATATTATCGCCCTTTTAATTTCGAGCATGCATTTATATGAAATAAGCTTTGTATATCACTTCGATATAGCTACAAGTAAGATGTTTCACGGAGCATTTATATTTATATTTGTATCATTTATGATTTATACAGTGCGTCCGAGAAAAACAACAACAGAACCGTAAAACAAGGTCTTAGTGGATTTTGGCTTAGACTCTTAGCACATCAGAAAAAAAAGGAGAGATAGACATTTCTTAGCTTATTTATTATTAGCTTATTATTCTTCAAAGCACTGTTAAAGATTTGTTACAAAATCAATATCATGTGGTAATGTGGTATTCCCCAAACGTTTCAACCTGACTGCCTGCCCTGTCATGGCAAAGTCCACATCGTCTCCGTATGCCAACGACAGCACACCTCACAAGTGATGTATATGTGTCTCTTTTGTGTATGAATCGAAAAATGTTTGTTTAAACATAATCATTTTGAACATTTGCTTTTAATCATACACCCCAGTTATGCGTCCACCTCAGTTTACTTGATGTGCTCACTGTCAAAGCCAACAAGTGTATATATGCAAGAGATATTTTTTCTTTTTACATTAAACTTTCGAAATCATGATTCTGAGAAATGCATTAATAAAAAGTTTTTTGAATGTACCATTATTTTAAAAGATAATTAATCAAAGTTTATTTTAACGTGAGTTTTTTTTTTTCGATCATACGCCCCATCGCTTGCTCATGATAAGTCATTTATTCAGGGTTCTGTTTTCTAGGATGCGCTGTACAGCAGAGCACGCGACTGTCCTTCAGAACTGATTACGACGTTTGTTTGCACATGTCTTCAGAACGTTGTAGGGAGAGCGTGAAATGCTATCTATATTCACATTGGATTTTTTTCCTTTTTTGCGCTCTTACTTTGGAAAATGTCCACATTTATGTGAGTTATGCATATCACCTATGGGCTGGCACCATGATTGGTATGGATTGGCTGAATAATTTGAATTTGGATTGTCTTATTGATGGATGGAGGAGGTGCAAAAATATATCAAAAGTGGTCGAAGTGTAAACTGACTTGCCTCTGTACTCGTTTTTCTTTCTTTCTTAGTACGCTAACTTACCGCTGCATAATTCATACTGTTAGTAGAATTTGAGAAAGATGGGCTTAATATCCTATCCCACACCCCGCTAAAGCTGGATTGATAGGTCGGGTAACACCAGAAATTTCATAGCTAAAGCAAGCAAAAGAAAGTTATGAGACTCAGAAGTTTCACATGAATTGTGTTCACCAAAATAATATTGGTGGTAAGCACAAACTCAATGGAGTATCGAAGTGATGATGTCACCGTTTTTTGTTTTAACTTGGGTTCGAACCAAGGGCGAACATGGTTAACAACAAAAATGTTCAGAGATATTCGAACCAGACAGGTCCACATGAGGTTGTTTGGAACCAGTTTCCATGGTGATGAACGATTATGACATCACACTTTGGCACTCTGTTTGGTAAATGCAATGACGTCATCACTTCTCTTTGAACTCATGATGTCACCACTTTCAAAACTATTACGCACTTTATCTAATGTCAGGGGAATCATGTTTGTTGTATTCGATGATTTAGCACCTTCAACACTTTCCCCTTATGTGTAACCTTTGCAAGGTTATGATAAGACTACAATCATTGATGCGAAAGAAATCTGCATTTCTGTCCCTCATGCTATCATGCTAAAATGAGGAGAAATGAGGAACATTATCAGTATTCATGAGATAACGAAATCATCACCTTCCTCCATTTTGCGTAGGTAGTTGTCCCTAATATCACTGGTTTAACGAAGCATAATGGAACATTTTCCAATTCAGAGAGAAAAAAACTTCAGCCATTATGTTCTTCTGACTTTAGTCTATCTGTAAAGAAAAGAAAGACAAACGTACTTGACCTCGTGTGGATGTGTGTAAGTGCGTGTGTGTTTGCATAATGCAGATTGTGAACTGACCGGCCATTTTATGAGAACTCGGAGCGAATAGAATAAAGTGAACTCTCCCCCAGACAATCCTCCTTCATAATAATGTCCCATTTCACAGTAGGAGCAATAACTCAGTGATGGAAATGATGATTCAAACTTTTTTTTTTAATAATTCGAACTTTATTTTCATTTTATAACAGAATGTACAATGTAATTTATGAAATTTGACAGGCGTGTCGTTAAACACATACATAACCCGTCAGAGATAACAACATATTCACGTCCATGTCTATGTGATCAGTACAAAAAAAAAAGGACATACAATCGTATTTATACAATCTGCGAAAAAAGGTGGAGGTACCCGCTAAAAGTCTAAGCCTGTATAATTCTGTGGGATGCACCTCTAATTTTGACGAAATCATATATTCTAAATGTATATATATATATATATACATATATATATATTTATATTTATATTTATAGTACATCTGTACTGCCACCTTATGCATTTACGGGTGTGTTCGCGTTGTGTGTTGCTTGCTGTTAAAGATAATATAAATTTTTGGTACCTCAACGTTTCCCTGAATTTCCTTGTCTTAGTTTGTGTTTCAGGTTAAAGTACCTTTCATATAACTAACACTGTGAAACTTACTCGCCCCCAAGTGCTCTCATGTCTTAGTAATCATGCAATTAACTGCGACCAACAGCCCCATACGCATAGCGACCAGCAGCCCCATACGCATAGCGTAATGGAGCTTCGCATTGTAGCATTCAGGATCATGACAGACTATACTATCGCGGGTAAATATCAACTTAAAATCCAAAAATTTCCTCAATTTGAAGACTTACCAATTAAGTTGAAATATTGAAAACAGGCTTCGGTTAACGTTTGGTTCTGCCAATAGTCCCTTTCTGTTCGAATTGATGACTGAATGTGACTCGGTCGAGAGGACCTTGGGAGAGCTACATACACTGGATACTACGGCCAGCGCATGCTCACACATCACATGCACACAAATTTCAAATCCATGAACGGATAAAAAGTTTGTGTGCGCATGAGCTGGCCGTCAATTCAGTGTAGCTCTCCCAAGGTCCTCTCGACCGAGTCACATTCAGTCATCAATTCGAACAGAAAGGGACTATTGGCAAAACCAAGCGTTGACCGAAGCCTGTTTTCAATACTTCAACTTAACTGGTAAGTCTTCAAATTGAAGAAATTTTTGGATTTTAAGTTGATATTTACCCGCGATACTAAATCTGTCATGATCCTGAATGCTACAATGCGAAGCCCCATTTAGCTATGCGTATGGGGCTGCACGCTGCTGGTCGCAGTTATTATACAAATGATGCACAGGATAGAGTGCGTTAGTGTAGGCGTATAGTGCACTCGAGGGTATTTACAATTGTGAAACATGCACGAGGCGAAGCCGAGTGCATGTTGCACTACATTGTAAATACCCGAGAGTGAGCTACGCCTCCACTAACGCCACGAAATAATCCTGTGCATCATTTGTTTTATAAAATGGGTCGAAAATTCGAAAACTAACAGCATTTGTCAGCGTTTTTCACGTACCTTTGTGGGTCAAGACGTCCGAGGATGTTCGTCCCAAACATTTACACACGTCGAACTCGGAAATCCCGCACATGTAAGTACTGTACGTATAAGCGTATACGTACGCTACATGATTGTTGTGCACAAGAAAGGCCGGCTGGCAGCCCGAACGAGAAGTTGTTTACAGGATTGACAGCGCGTATGGTAGCGCGCGACGCACTTGTAACAACTGATTAAGTGCGCACTGCTAGTGTAAACATTGTGACGTCAGTGACTTTACGCTTTTTTTGCAAGGCCGTGCATTATAGTAAAAATTAATGCACGCACACGTGACTCATTTCAGCGCTTCCAATTGGCTACATTCTTGAACCCATTTTATAATATACGAATAATTTATGAGTTGTGAGTGCATCAGGGCACGAATCTCGCGCCGAGTGCGATATTACGTGCCCCAATGCACGAACAAAATCATAAATTATTCGTTTTATACAACACCTTGTCCACAATCACAGTAATAACTTAGTGACCGCCAGCTCATGAAGGCCCCAAAAATAAATGTAACAATTAGGCCGAGAATTGTAAACCACCCTGTGTACTGCTTTCAAACACTCGTCATGATTCGACCACACAGTCACAGGAATCACAAACTCTGCAGGGTCTATACCCATTCTACACTAAGTTAGATCGAGTTAGGCCTGACTGTTAGGCCGATCTGAGATGTCGGTAGATCTAATGTTAGTAGTAGGTCTAGACTTTGTCTATTTCCGAAAATGATTTTGTATAAAAACACAGAAAATAATCAAATTACGGTTTCTCAGCTGAAGTCTTGATTTTGGGATCACTGTGGTCCACGTAGCAGATCAGAGTCAAAAGTAAAAACACAGCAGTAGGTAAGGCCGCAATACATGCAACTAGCTAGGTAAGGTAGCTAGCTGCGCGTACAGGTTAACGTTGCAGTACTCCGCCGCGCCTGGTCTGTGAGACTTACCGGCAGCGCAGCGCAGCCGGCCAGCACGTAGTTTGCTGGCGCTTTGCTAGTGTGAGCCACAGAACTCTACAGTGAGCGGCCGTGCAATAGTAGCCCCCCTGCGAAGCCGTGCTATAGTACCTTCGAGCCGTGCAATAGGCCCATGCCAGGGGCCTATTGCATGGCTGTCACTCTCAATGGGTTTGATAGGTATTTTCTATTGAATGTCATGTGACATGTTCTTGGCCAATCACAATTCGACATCATTCTGAGGTGTTGTATAACATGCAATAATGGTTTCGTACAATACGTGTACTACCTCGCCGCCTTATTGCATGGTTACTAAGACATGAGAGCACTTTGGGGCGAGTAAGTCTCACAGTGTTAGTTATATGAAAGGTACTTTAACCTGAAACACAAACTAAGACAAGGAAATTCAGGGAAACTTTTGAGGTACCAAAACTTTATATTATCTTTAATGAAGATGGAAATTTACAACAATTTGCTCATCTTGGAAATCTCTAGACAGAACATGGGAGAACTGTGCATAGGAATCTGAATTAAAACTTACAAACATGAAAAGTATTATCATTATTGTTATTATTGTTATTATTATTATTATTATTATTATTCATTATTGTTATTATTTATTCGGCATACAAGTGATGACAGAGAAACAAATAAAACAAGCAAAACACAAGAAAACAAAGTGTCAGGCTTTCCCTGTTGAGCTTCCCTATTCAAAGGAGCCGGGTTGGAAAAAAGCAATGGCAAAATCACTATGACCCTTCGCATATAAATAAATAAAACATAGGCCTAGACACAAACGTACACATACACACACAAGATAAAATTCAACAAACAAAAATCAAATATGAAAAAGACCACCTTTCTGTCATTTTCTCCGTGTGCATTTTTTTTTTCATGCCCAAATGTGTCTATGGAGACACATGATGGTCTCAGGATGCTGGTATCAGTCAGTGTCAGTATGTGTAAGAAAACACCATATTTTAGTATGGACGCATTATATGAGGTATGAGGGGTAATGTTCTCCTTGTAAGCTTTACTTCTGCGTTACATCGTTGGTTTTTCTAATGACATCATGTCTACTCTATGTACATAATCATATACATACATGTATCTAATGACATTTTCAGATTTGTCAGCTCGCGTTGCCCGCTTTCTTGATCATTCACACCTATACGTACCTGTCAATGGCGTCATAATTACATATTGTCAATTTAAGATCAAGGTACAACCTCATTCGGCAGATAGAAAATAATACTCCGTCTTAAATCAACTCTGACTTCGTCTCATGCGTTCGGGAGTCTTTCATTTGGAGAGCTTTATTGTATAACTGTCACATTATGGCTAGGACTGGTTAACTAGAATCCCAAATTTTGACATGATGCGTTCGACTTCGTTGATACCGCAATCAGGCAATTTGCTTACTTTGAGCCGCGGTGAGACAGAAAGATACTTATCGTTCTTCCTTCTCGGTACCTTACATAATATTTAATGTTCGTTCCGTCGTCTTTCCTGATCAGCCTTGTCTAGTTCCTCTTTCGAATTTCCCATCATCGTCTTCCCATCGTCCTCTTCAACCTCCTTCTCCTCCTCCTGTTCGTCCTCTGCTCGGTTTTATATTTTCCTGTTTAGATTGATGTGATTGGGATAGTATTGTCTTCCCTCTCTCTCGGAAGACTGAAGGTGAGATGTTCTGACGTGATACCATAAAATGACTCGTTGGCTCCTTTGATGTCGCAGGTTATTAATGGTCGGCATGGTGATAGCAAGATGCTTGCGGTGATTAATTTGTTATTTAATCCCGTCAGCCATCTATTACAAGACGTCCCGCATCCAAGAGCACACTTCTCGAAGGACATGTACAATGAAACCACTGTAATGCTGTCTCTTCAATATATCCCCTGATAACCTTAACATGTCTTCAGCTAGATGAGGTCTCAGAGAACAAGATTTTTTGTTCGCTTGGACTGTCTCACGTCTGCATTACGTGATAGTGGTGATTTTTCATCCGTGGTGTGAATGTCGCCCATATTTCCACCCTGAATAAATACGCATGCGCAAAGGATGTCTGTCTGCATTATGTGTAAGCTCTGCAAATCCCTCATGCACACGCAGAAACTCCCACTCATTGGCCCGAATTCACGAAGGTGGTACAAATGAAACCATGGTTTAAACCATGGACAAAAACCATGGAGCGCCAGGTGTCGCACGGAATATTTCGTTACGAAATTGGTCATTTCGTCGACAAAATGACTGTTTCGTTAACGATATTATCATTTCGTGGACGAAATTTTCATTTAGTTACAAAATGCTGTCATTTCGTTACAAAATAATCATTTCATCGACGAAGTGACTGATTTCGTAACGAAATATTCCGTGCGACACTTGGCGCTCCAAGGTTTTTGTCCATGGTTTAAACCATGGTTTCATTTGTCTACCGCCTTCGTGAAATCGGACCATAGGGCCTACTTCCAGACACGAACATTTAGGATTTTACTGTCCGACTCCATTTTTCCACTGCCTACATACAAATTGAAATGCATCTCGCTTGGTTATTACATCTGTGTGATTAATCTGTTTAGAGAGGTAAAAATTAATCACTATGGGACAAAAACAGGCTAGATTATTTTCAATCGTCAAAGTAAGACATCAATTATGACGTCAACACTCTTGTTAAGTGATTGTTTCATAATTAAAAACGATCCTCACTTGAATTTCTTTTTCCACTCTTCGTTAACAGCACTTACCCTTCTCAACAGTATCACACACACACACACACACACACACACACACACACACACACGTACTTTTCATATGAGTGTATCATGCGCGTGTGTGAGTGTAGGTGATGATGATGATGATGATGATGATGATGTGTGTGTATGTGTGTATCTGTGTGTCTGTGTGTGTGTGTGTACTCGGTGCCAGTTGAAAAAAAAAATCACAGTCTTGAGAAGGCTAAGTACTATGTATTTTGTTTCACTATAATACACTGTGAAGAAGTATAAAGCGAATATTGTGTGTTACCGATGTGGAACTCTACTGCCAGAATACTGTTGTCGCTGTTGCATTGTCGTATGCATCATGATACAGCGTGGAAAAGCATCTGATAAAACCACTTAGTTGAAGGGAGAGAGTTTTCCAGTGAACTGATGGAACATTTTAGGAGAAGGAATGTGCAAAGGTGGAGGATATATAGTAGCTGAAATTACTCAGGATGAGGTGGGGAAGGGAATCACGTTTGATACAGAAAAGTTAGTTCCTCATGCAGAAAAAAATAGATAATTGTGGAATAATGATAAAACTCTGGGACACGATTGCCTCGAATCCAATGTTGAAGAAGGAGAGAAAGAAACAAATATCACATCGTAGCCTGAAATGAAGTTTTAAGATTTGTACTCTGTGTTGGTGTTCCGGCATGTTTTTGGATGCATTTTGTCCTGAATTGTGAGGAAAGAAAGGAGGAAAACAGCAGCACCAACAACAACCAAATAAAAAACAAGACAAACAAACAAACAAACAAACAAACAAATAAACAAACAAATATGTACGCAAAGATACAGACAGACAGACAGACAGACAAACAGAGCAAGAAAGAAATTAATACAGAAGAAAAACGAACAAAGAAAAAGTAAACGTAGTGATCCACAAAAACAAACCTTGTACAAAATGTACCAATTGTCACACTGGACTAAAATTTTGTTCGGAAGACAGTGAATGGATGGTTGTTGTGAGGCTGGTTTGTTATAGAAGATGTGACAATGGTGGTACAGTCATTGCATGCGTTGGACATACAGTATTTTCTGCATTTTAGGAAAAACTTTATGACAGAGATTTTCCATAATACTTGTACAGATTAACATCACATCAGAGTCAGCCCTGTTTTTCTTTAATACTCCTTACCCACATATATTAAATAGTGGCATCAGAACATAGATAATTCCTACTCATTATTCAAATTTGGTTCAGTATTTCTCATTTATAAATCCTCCGAGCAATCGAAAATAGCATAATACGATCTATGAAAACATATTAATCAGGGTTCGATTTTATAATAACTTTTTTGACATCGTAAACCGTAGTCAGAATGTTTTGTGTAAATGCAATGTAAATATGTGTTTGATAAAAAATAAGATTTCCCACTTTTGATCCTGAATAAAAACTAAATCATATATCAGGTAGCACTGACATTGATATGCGCCGTAGCTGAATAGTGTACAATTTTGTTGGAGGTAATTTTAGAATGAAAGCAGGATTCAGTTTCATGAAATTAAACATTGATTTTCAGGTAGGTTTCAGATTTTGCTCTGTTTTCAACCCTCTGTACAAAACTTTAACTTTGCACAGAAGTCAATTGGTGTGTATGGGAGTGTGTAGTTGACACCCAGACAATGATGCTGGACAATAACCAGGATTTGAATGCTCCATCATTTATTCATGAGGAATTCCACTTTTACAGCTAGTCTTTATTCATTCTGATATGTGATGTATGCAAGCACATGGAAACATGTGCTTACTTTTTTCATGTGCATGCATTTCACCCTTTGCCATGAATTCAGACCAGTGCCCAGGGCAATCCATCATGAATAATTAATAAAGCATTCATGTGCCTTGGAGCAGAGCTCTGAACAGGTGGTATCCACGTCCATTGTTCAGGGTCATTGTAAATACACAAAAGCACACAAAATCGGGAACCTATAGTATTGAAATTAATCGTGGATTTCATTAAACTGGTATAGGTTTTCATATTCAAATTACCTCCAACTAAATTGAAAACTATTCAGCTTTTACACATATCAGTGACAGTTTTTTCTGATATATAGTTTTTGAACTATTAAGCATCAAAAGAGGGAAATGTTTTTGGAACACCTAGTACATGACACAAGTAAAATAGTCTTCTTTTATGATAAGTAAAAGGAGGGGAACATACGGGACTAAATGTGTATAGCTATTGAAGCTATACATTCTCAAAAGCTATAGTGGGGAAGTTGAAAAGGGTATGAATACTAAGACTAGGGAACACCACAGTAACGTCCAATTTAAATGAAATGATTTTAGTTATGACTGTGATTTTGGCTGTGTTATGATGATTATCTTTTCTTTCTTCCTTTTTTTGCTAAATCTAAAACATAAATATTTCTGTAAATTACACACTACACATAAATCGCTTAGTTATTGATATGATTGAGGATCACACGATTGATTTATTATTATTATTATTATTATTATTATTATTATTATTATTATTATTATTATCATTATCATCATCATCATCATCATTATCATTAGTATTATTATCATTATCATTATTATTATTATATTAGATATTTTTTCATTTCCACATCAACATATTCGGAGAGCGCGTTCAATAAAGCTATTCAGCTTACACTACTAGTACATGGCACTGGACAGGCAGTGTCACCCAGCAAGTCACAATAGGCTTACTTACCATGTCACACATTAGGGTGGGATTTCACGGAGCACGCGAACGATTTGCGAAGGACGCGAATGACAAAATCCAACATTCGGAAAAGTTTTTCTCCGAATGTTTTCCGACAATGAAGCCGAAAACTATTCTTGCGAAATTTGTGCGAAGTTTCCACGACGTATGTGCGAATGTCGTGTGCATCATTGCTAAAGTGCAGCATGTTACGTACACGAAGAACACGCGACGGAAATGCGAACAACGAAAAATTTTCATTAATCATGGGAGAAAATGTACCCAAGGAGAGGTGGAAGCTGTCTTGAGTTGAATTTTTTTTCTTTACTCTATTTCTCCTTTCTTTTCCTCTCATTTGTCTATGGTGTGCCTACATATATTTTTTTCCCTAGGACCTATCTCCGCTAGTAAAGCATTTGATTTTTTTTTTTTGCAGTTCCTCCAACACATAATCTCTATAGTTCAAACGAAATTTTACCTACTTGAGAATAATTTTAAGTGTATTCTGCGATTTTCTTTGTATATTATTATATCAAACATTTCTTTCTCTTTGCTAGTTTTTAATTTCTTTTGTTACTATAGTTGTTAATAATTGTTTGATGTTTAGATGAAGTAGAAAACGTATAGGTCATACATCCCCCAAACGTGCGGTAAACGTTCGCGAGAATGTCTCAAAAGGTACGCGAACAGTTTGCGATTACGTCGTAAAATGATCGGAAAAACTTCGCAGATTTCGCGTAACATACGCGAGACATTCTCCGAAGTTTCGGAGTCTGGTTGGGGTTTCACGAACATTTTGCGAACATCGCGCGTGTCTTGCGAAGGTCTTGCGCATATGACGAAGCTTTAAAGACACTTTCGAGAACAATTCACGAGCAAATCCCGACTAAGTGTGCGGAAAAGGTTCGCAAAAAATTTCAAACTTTTTTGAAATTCTCGCCGAAGTAAAAACGACATTCGCGAACAATTGACGACGCTTCCGAACCCTCACGTTTGTTTGGCGATCTTTTGCAGACTAAAATGCGAATGCTGGATTTTGCCATTCGCGTCATTCGCAAATCGTTCGCGCGCTCCGTGAAATCCCACCCTAATGACACGGGGTTGTTCGTTCCTTTCAAGCAACCGGTTGATTGCCTATGACGCCAACAAGCAATAGGGTCATTTACGAGGAGTATATAGGAGGCAGGGGTGCGAAATACAAACTATACTATAATTATTACACTGCGTGTCGTTTCGCCACGATGCTAAATAGTGATTTTTTTCTCATATCTCTCTCTCTCTCTCTCTCTCTCTCTCTCTCTCATACACGTCCTCTATCGCGAACTCGTTATCATTCGAGGTATAATTACTTCATCGGCTTTAAAATCGACATTAAAAGACGTGATTAAGAAAATCCGTGTTGATAATACGCAAACTTGCAGGTTACCACGGATATCAATTGGTCCATGCATATCATTATATATATATAGATGATTACACACACAAATAAACACACGCAAACATTCATGTGACTATGTGGAAGCCCACATACTGGCATCATTATACACTTTAGATCTTGTGATATATTTGCTAGTGTCTTTCTACATGTCCTATAGTATGGCTACACACACATTCACGTGAATGCATAATATTTATTCTCATAAACATGTGAATAGTGTGAGTGAATGAGTGCACATGAGTGTCCTTGTATCTATCTATCGTATCTGAAATACTCTTCCTTCACCGTTAACAAAATATGCTAGTTTGTTTTGCATGAAAGGTACACTAGACACAGGTCAGTATTGCGTAGGAGCAACAAATGCACGCTGGGGTTTCTGAATAAAAATGTTTATCCTCGCATCAACGTTTTTCTCTCTGTTGCCTAACTCCTCTCCCTAGATGCCTCATCTGTTTTGCTTCTCATTAGAATTCTTACAAGCCGCTGATACCTGTTTCTTTTCCTCTCCATTATCCACCCCCCTTCTCTTTCTCTCTCTCTCTCTCGCTTCATCTGTCTCTGAAACATTCTTCTCACGCCCTTTTCCATGACTACGTTTCCGTGGATCCGCGATGCTCTCATTGTGGATTTTTCCCAGGTCTCTTGCCTGCCGGAAGGAAGGAGGATTAGAAGAAAAAGAAGAAGGATGAGGAGGAGAAGGAGAAGAGGGAGAAGAAGAAGAAGAAGAAGAAGAGGAGGAGGAGGAAGAAGAAAAAGAAGAAGAAACCCTAATGGAACATGTCCCCGTCCCATACGGCTCAATGTTTGCCTTTGAAATCAAGATAATAATCAAACGCATCTGAGGAGACATATCCAGCCGATGACAAACGGTGTCTCTGGTGAGACTTCCAACGTCGCCATCCAAGGTTTGGGGTCACTCGTCCGAAAAGTGTGGCATACTCACGTATTCCTCGTGATATCAATCGTCCTTACCCTTCCTCCCCCACCACCCCGCCTCCCAAATGATGCGCGCGTGAAGTATTCATGATTTCAATCGTGCGTTGCCGCTCTGTCGAGTAGTTGTACCCCGGAACACGCCGAAGAAGGTTTTGGGGTTTGATTATAGTCTGGAAAAGGCTATATGAAGCTCCACAGTTGGATGACGATCTCTGAAGATTAAAATGGTGTTCCCAGAAGCTTAAAGCTGCATGCCTCGAAAATCCTTAACATTATGCTTTGAGCAGGTTGTACATGTTGTTGTTGGGTTTTTTGACCTCGAAAACACCTGCTTTCAATAGTAAGAAGAAGTAAAAGATGAAAAGGATTCAAAATGGATTGCAACATTGACAATCTAGAGATGAGGCATCCCTTGCCTCCAGTCGTGGTCACATTGCTCACCTCTTTTCTTACTTTTCATCTGCAATGAAAAACACTAAATATCAGGAATATCGATGAAAATGTGACTTCTCCCCACTCCCCAAATAAAAACAAATATACCTAACAACATTAACAACAACAACAACAACAACAACAACAACAAGAACATCAACAGCAACAACAAAACGGAACAACGATGCCATAAGAAGATATTTAGCAGCACCAAGCCACTGGCCATTATATCGAGCATTTACATTGTAAATATGTCAAACTGAAATAGGCTAACAAAGGAAAGAAATGATGTGATGAATTCTTCAAGTCAAGTATTGTCGGCGTCATGACATATTCCGCTCGGGTTAAGGGTAAAGATAAATACAAGCACCTGCGTAATTTTGTAGCCTGAAAATTAGCCATAATGTACTTTTCTTAAAACCAATGTAAATGTATTCATCCCGCCGTTGTCCAAAGCATTAGCAACTTTTCTTGTCATTGCTACGCCGTTAATTTCAGCTGTTTCCATTTTCTTTTCTTCTGAGGAATACAGGTATATTTGTTCAACGGTACAAAGCCGCATGAAATCGCATCGCCGGTATCGCAGCTTGGAGATTTTCCCCTGAATATTGACGTATAGCGATGCATTGCAATATTCTCGCGGATGATTTATTCCTGGGAAACCATATGAAAATGTATGTATTCGATCTTCTGAGTCGCCTAACCAAGGTAGCCCGTATCCAAGGGGAAACACCGCTCGCATCTTTAAAGCTTCCAATAATGCATGAGAGGATAAAACAGCATCAACTTTGCTATTGACGTAAGGAACCGATTCAGTCTATTCCCTCTTCGATGTATTGTTCAAACCTAACAAAAGATCGATAGTAGATGGACAAAAGGTGGTAAAGATGCTTAGCGCCGTATGAAACGTCACATACCTTTTGTACATTAAGGTGGGGTTGCTCAATACGATAACGTTTATGTATAAGATGTTCAATCCCCCTGTCATTAAGATTGGAAGCTTTGCATTGGACTTAAGTCTAGTGGTGAAAGAGAAGTGAACAGGTATCCCTACTCCTAATCAAAGGTCCTGTTTACTTTGAGAGCAGAGTGATTTAAGAAATGTTCAAAATATCACATTTGATACATATGTGTAGGTCATTTGTGTCACAAAACATCCTACCATATAAAAAATTGCAATAAATCCTAAAATATACAGAGATATCACTGCTTTTCTCAACAAACTATAACTGTAGACAGTTTAGTCTGGAAACATTTTTATCATAACTAGTGTTTACATTTTGTATACTTAACATCCATTATACTGACTCAAAATTTTACCTTGGTTGTTTCTATCCCTAACTCACATCTTATAACTACATTGAAGCACAAATGCTGGGTTCTTGTTTCATCTGCAAATGGTAAATTATGCCTTGAATGGAAAAGACGTACAATTCAGACAGACAATGAAGAACACAGAGAAGCAGACAAACAAACACAAAACACCAATCCGCTCTTTTTTCTCTAATCTCTCCCTTTCCCTAGGATCCTAATACAAATCTCTCTCCTGCTGCAGTCTATCTCTCTCTTTTATTATCTCTCCCGCTTTCTCGTTGTTGGGTAATAACTGATAGCTTTCCAAGGTGTCCATACATGGCAACATGACTAGAGTAACAGACAGATGGAACGAAACAAACGTCGAGAGAAATTAATGACCAACAGCAGTGCAATGTCCCTTTACTTGTCGCACTTTTATCAAATACTAAAGATGAGAAGAGCGAGAGGGAAGGGAAAGGGGGGTCAGTTGTAAAGACTTCTTCTTGTTCAGCTTATCATTTTTTTTTTAATTGCGACAGTATTGTGGCACGTGTTCCTGTCTGCTCAACATTAGAACATACACATCACCCTGGTACGCCTCAAGTGTCGGTCTGATGAGAACCTCACGCCCCGAGGGCAGCTGGTTTCCGTGACAACGGGAGAAAATGTATAATGGCATGACAATCACATTCAATAGATTTCCCTCCTTTCCACTACGTGCGCTTGTCTGCTTGTACCACAATATTGGCGAATACGTGTTTTGTCCTGCGGTTATTCGCATGATAATTTTTCTCACCGCGCCACTCAGTTGTGGTGAAAGAAATGAAATGTCATGACGGAAAAGGTTATTTCTTCTCACTTGGGAAGAATAAATTCAATAAAAGGCCAGTAAACTTGAACAGATGCTTGGATAACATTGGAGAGCATTCTGCAAAAGGGAATTTGGAATCCATGTTCTATAAAAACACGACACATGAAAGAAAATTAACTTTAGGTTTTTAAAATGATAATACCCCCTCCCCCCCCCCCCCCCCCGAGAAAAAAAGGTCAGAAACGAAGAACAAGATTACATAGACCATTAAGATAAGACATGGTTGATGATAGCATGTTTGTTTGTAGGTGTGTTTATTTTTGTACATTTTGTTTAAGGTTACGCATAGTCTAGTCATATGGCGTGTCAGCAGTAGTTTACAATACGCGTCCAATAGAAATTGAAAGGTTCGCATCCATTGTAATATATATCACGCGTGGGCGTTGCAATTACAGTCCAACACTAGTAAAGTGCATTTGCATGATTATGTATACTTACAAACTATACGCTATTTCACAACAATTTACACCACATCATCATCTATATAGCGCAACTGCTTCATGTCTCATGTTCATATTCTACAGCGCTGCAATTAAAAAAAAAAGTCATGTCTGTTTATTTTCTGTTTAGATTTTATGCCCAAAACAATTACATATCTAAAAACTAAATCGATTTGTAAAATACAAAAAATACACCATTACAAAAATATGATAATTTATAGTCGACGAAATACCTGACTTTCAAATGGAGTTCGAATTCTGTACAATGCCTACCTCCCTGGGTGCAGCGTTTTATCCCCGATAGCTTTCTCTACCTATAGGCAGATTGGTGTATGTATCCGAGTGCCTGGGGTATAGTAAGGGTAGATGTACTGAAATACTTTAGACCTTCATTTCTTTATGGCACGAACTCAAATTTCCCTTCAGTGTTTTTTTTTTTTTTAGTATATTCTTTTAAAGGTCAATCAATACTCATGATGTAATATATATGCATATAGTATAAAACGCTATCTCAAACCATATGGGTAAATGCCGGAATTTTGATAAAAAGCATGGAAATATTCAGAGAAAATGCAAATATTGGCCTTTTTGAAAAAATTATGCATTAACATGAGAATTGAACTGACAAATGTACAAAATGCATCTTATATCACTAAATTCTGTATGTTTATGAGAAAATACAACTATACCTAAATTCCCCCAATGACCCGTTTTCTATGAACATCCAATAATACAACCATTTTTTTTTTTTGGGGGGGGGGGGTGGGGGGCATCCCTGCCAATCTCCCCTAAATGGTATTGATGGTACAGTTTTCAATCTATACACACTATGACATAATTATGTGCCCCACTGTGGAGTAGTTCTGAGGCCCCAGATCAATGATAAGGCTTGGAAAAAATTTCCCCTTTGGAACAGATTCCCCTTAAGATACCTCGTTTTTAGACGTATATTCCCTTATAGACGTTTTTATAATTATATACATTTGAAGAATTTATGTATAACAGCATGCATCCAGTCAAAACGCATTAATTTTCGCTCACTCGCTGTGGTGAGCAACGAGCTCCAGCTGAGTTGATATTCGTCACTGTGGTGTACCGCATCTTCTTACTACGAAGTCCCCGTGAAAATGGTACCTGGTTTTCCAGGGGCAGACATCCACACAGTGCGAACGAGAGGATAGTCAACTGTTTACGTAATCCGTTCGGGTCACTATGCTCTGCGACTCGAAAACAAAACAACACAAAAAAAGCATAGAGATTGGAAACAGCTATAGTGTTTTT
Source organism: Diadema antillarum (assembly GCF_040938485.1). Lineage (NCBI taxonomy): Eukaryota > Metazoa > Echinodermata > Echinoidea > Diadematoida > Diadematidae > Diadema > Diadema antillarum. Next base: position 862,169 of record NW_027271593.1, read on the forward strand.
ATTGGTTTTGTTTTCCCACTCAGTCTTGGCAAGAGGAAGACAGCTTTGGTGTTGAGAGCAATCTGATTTGCAACATTTCGGAATTACACATTTGGGTTTATTCCCTCAATGGGTCCCGAAAGAGATGTTGCAAAACGAGATGAGATACTATGAGAATTTAAAACTAGGAAGTTTGACGAGATGGCGAACCATAAAACAAGACATTAAATTGATAAGGGCCGAGGGAGACAATGAGTTGTGTGTACATTTACAATCTGGGCAGTCTTACTGACTTGAAGCTTTTCATCTGCTTTAATTTTCATTATGACAGGGATTATAATTTATAGGAATGAAGATTTGGTAATTTCCTGTGATATTAAGACTGCCATGTAATATCAAATGTCTGAATTGGTTCAGACATTATCTAATTAGCATCTGAATTAGAACGAATTGGATTTATGTGCTTTGCTTAAACATTCATTAATTTACTCATTCATTTATTTGTTTTATCCATTTCTGGAAGAAACATATAAATATTTTACAGAAGTTGAACTTGTCAAAAACGATGAATAACAAAAGATATGGGACCACTATTTAGGGCAACATTGAATGACGAAGCAAGTAAAGACTAAAGGCTTTGAATCCCAACCGAAGGACCACCAATGTTGATAATGCGCCTTTCTCAGAGGGGCACAACTACTGCAGCGACTAGAGTCTTGAACCAAGAACTTCGTGGTTATTAGTATGCCATCTTATTCTCTGAACCACAACACAAATTCATTACGCATTCGGCTGGTACTGTTGTGTGTGCGGTGCACAGTGCATACATATTGGCGTGTATTTCCAAAGTTCTTTTTGTGTGGTTGTAATTTTTGACCGAAAAAGCACAATTTTTACTTTTCATGACAAAGTCTACAAAGGTACTAAACTCAATTGTGTGCAATTGTCGGTTTTCCAACTGTCTTATGTAATGACAATTTTAATATATTGTATACGATACTTATCTTTTTCAAATCGTTGAATTTCGTATATCAAATATAGTATGCATATGATTATGATAATAACTACATGTATGTACATGCGTGTTTGCATTTAGCTGATCCGGTAGTGTTTGTGTGAGCTAGGATGCAAATGTGTGTGCATTATTGCCTGCAAGTTCAACATCAACAACAAAAACATATCAGTATGAGGAAAAGGAATGATTATATTGTCCCCATGACAAGAGACGGCCTGCCATACTGTCTACCCCATTCCCAGCAGACAGGCCGTAAGAGATAATAATCGAGGCTTCCGAAATTCTCAGAATCCGCGGTCCCCTGCACTGAATGGTACCAGGGCGAATGGTACGGAGAAAGGCGATTTGATGGGGGTGAATTCAAATATTTGCCAAGTCCGCCAAGTTTTCAGTGCGAGCAATTCTCCGTGAAAAAGCACAAAGGTAAATACAAATATGACGATAGGCGGTTTCTTGTCTCGTATATAGAATTACAGTGTACTGTAGAATCAATTTTTTGTTTCTGTTCAGAACGTAATGTGCGCCTTATCTCCATCACGTGTGTCCGTAAAGCCCCAGTGCATATCATTTAGACATACACGGGAGCATCCGATCACCCTGCGTATTTACATTTTGTTAGCCATTGTCCATAGTCATGATGATGTACCTCTAACCTGCATTCAAAATATGAATTAAAGACTTGAATGAAAGTCCCTAGGTAAATCAACCCCTAAGCTGTTTGTATTTATATAAAACCTACCTTGAACAAAATATATAAATATGTGCACGTATAGAAAACTTGCTACTCGTGATATTACATAATGCTTAAAATGTTTAAGTAGATGCATTACATGTTCACACAAACATGGATTCTTGAATTCAGCGAGACAAAGAGGGATAACAAGACACATTTCGAGAGTCTTTTTTTTTAACATTTTGATACATCTTGTATTGTATTCATTGTATTTATTTATATGTGTACATGTACATGAATGTACGTATGTATGTATGTATGTATGCAGATATTCCTATGTGTACACCCATATGCCAACAAGAAGAATTTCCTATATGGACAATAAATGAATCTGAATCTGAATCTGAACCTGAATCTTATTTATTTTAAAAATGTGTATTTTTGCTTTAGATACCTCCATTCCTCTTGATATACATACATATAATATATTTCTTTGGCCTTTTGTAAAATTCCTTTTTATGTTTTATGTTTATCATGTTTCAAGATTCAAGATTCTATCTTGTCTCAATTCCATCAAATAAACAGAGAAATTTTACACAATGTATAAGCAGAACAAATTACAACGTATTTGTAATAACTGCAAAAAAAAATGAAAAACACCGTGAATTAACAAAGCACACATGTACATGTGATAATGAGTTACAAAAGAAAAAACACAATTGTATTTTTAAATATATTATGCGTATTATACGAGCTAATTAATGATAGGATTGGAAATGGAGTGTCCCACTAAAAAGCAAAGTTTGTACGATATGGGAATTCATCATTTCCTTTTAGCAATTATACGTTCAGAAATTGTAGATACCGTTTCATCTATCTATACAGGGTCATCATATTTTACAAAATTCTTACCCTAAAATAATCATGCTCACTCCATGTTCCCAAAGCCTGTTCATGTATAGTACGTCTGCGATATTCTTGAAATCTTAAACATAATCACAGGCAGGCAAAAATCCTGGAAATGTCTGTATAGATAATGCATACTTATCATTTGTGTATTAGATAGGTTAGTGTACACTAATTATTTCATCACTATAGAATGATAGGTTTCCGAGCTGTTCAAAAATCACAAAGCGTGTAAATATTCAAAGAAACGTTAATCAATCATGGACGTATAATCGTGCATCTTTATTGGCAGTGTTCATTGAGATATTTGAACAGCTATATATACTCATTGTTTTTCAGGCTGTTTTATCTATTCTTTTACAAAGCTGTGGATGTGAGAGTCACCTCCCTGCATAAGCAAATCCATACACCCACCCACACACACACACACACACACACACACACACACACATACACACACACACACACACTCACACACAAAACACGCATATTACATAGTCGTATACACGAATGCAATTTATCCATAAAATGTATTGATTAGGAATTATCATAGATTATTGTGTACATACAATAAATGGCCTCAGTATGTTTTATCCTAAAAAGGATGCCCTGCAACTGTGACAATGCGTGCGTCCTCGGATCGGTGCGGAATTATTCAGCACAGGTTTCAGCGAATTAGTCAGTCGTCTTCCTGCTCCTTGGGGCATGCCTTCGGGAGATTGTCTTGTCAACTGTGTAGTTTGGCACTCGACGCTTCTTGAGTCGCCTCCAGGGATTTGCTAATGAGCGTGTCGTGAAAAGAAATCGTGCGGACAAATTGTCTAATGTCCGAAACCGCGCTTAAGACGCCAAGTCTTACTGTGGGTGTCGTGTTGCCGTCTTCTGTATACTACACTCAAGAAAGATAACAGTAGGGATGAAAGAAAAAAGAAATGAGGAAGTGAAAGTGTAGAGGAAAGGAAGAAAAACGCCTTACATAAAAACTTTGGAGAAAGAATTGGGTAATGAGGAGAAGTGAGAGAAGGAAATAGAAAGTGGTGAAAGGGGAAAATAAATATTTCATAATGCTAGAAAAACAAACAAATATAGTAGAGGCTGCTTATAATGATAATCCCGATAAACGCTGATGGGATAAAAAAGAAATGACTGCTATGGATAAAGGTTTCGACTACAATGCTATAATAATAATATTGTTGAAGGGGACGCAACTCAAATCGTAGGGGAAGGAATGTGAGAAATGTACATTATGAGAACTATGAGTTTATTATAACAACATTTATGATGTAGCAGACGAGAATGTGGTGAAGACCATAGGGATGCTTGTCGTCAAGACATATATATACATATACATATATATATATATATATATATATATATATATATATATATATATATATATATTTCTGATTATAGTTATAGCCGTGCCCACTCAGTAGTGGTAAAGCAAAAGGTAAGAAATAAATTAAATACCCAATCGATGTGCACTATGATAAGTTTTTTCTTTCTTTTCTTTTAGCAATACCTTGATCTGTCTATAGTCATGTCGTTTTTACTGTTCGATGCATCGGGGTCATAAATACAGTAATATGTATATGTATTTATGATAACGAATAACAGCATTAGCAATTAATGTTGTTATCAAATACTCACCAATCACCACTGATCAAAGGCCAATTGTCCAAACTTTGAAGGAAGAGGTGTGGGTTATTATATTTATGCATAATGTGAAATACCGTGTGGCGATATGTACATTTGTACATGTATAATGTGTCAGTGTGTGGGTGTGTGTGTGTGTGTGTGTGTATGTGTATATGTATGTATCATGTACATGTATGTGTACGTGTGTGTGTACATGTATGTGTATGTAATGTACATGTATATGTACATGTATATAACATATGTATATGTATATGTATATGATATGTATATGTCTAGTACTTATACTAATGTCAATAAAACTAGACAAAGCAATATATACAAAATAAAATGAAGAAAAGCTACAACCGTGCATCTATACATCTTTTCTGATGCACGGAAAAGAGACATTGGCAAATACTTAGCATCGAGATGAAGAAGATTAAAGTCATGGGAGAAAGAGAAAGAGAGAGAAAAGAGAGTGAGAGAGAGAGAGAGAGGGGGGAGGGGGAAGAGAAGGGGAGATGATAAAAAAAATGAGGCAAAATTGATTTTGGCAACGCGCCATGGATATTCATCCGGTATTCAGCCTTCGTTAGTCGGTTTGTATGTGGCTGTGTGTCCAAAGAGAGAGAGAGAGAGAGAGAGAGAGAGAGAGAGAGAGAGAGAGAAAGAAGAAGACTATTCTAAACGGAAATGAGTACAGTAGCTCAAAGTCGTACCATCTGCTTGGCACTGACGATTGAATACTCTTCAATGTTAGAACATTGTGATAGTTTAGATAACATTTATTTAAAAACATGGATCAAAAGCGTCAATTAACTGGCTTTCCAAAGCACAATACTGTTCATGGCATTTATCGATATTGGTCCAAGAAACACCGCCAGTGAACAATTATATGATCATCAATAATCACATTCGACAGTACAGCCAAGAAACATCGTTAATTGATTATTAACTACCACGAAAATGTCACGTTAAGTGACCATAACGTGTACGGTGAGACTGTGTGTAAACGGAGAAAGCGAGCAGCTGCCCTGACGACCGCGGAAAAACCAACTACTTACCAGACAGATCGATATTAATGAAATTTCACAGCCTCTCCTTCGCTCTCCGCAGAGTTCACACGTTGCCTAGCAACCCTCTGCTTTTGTGGTAATGCGTGTCAATACTCGGTGTAAATGTTTCTATATTTGTTCTTATTCTGTTTCTATATTTGTTCTTATTCATTCAAAGATAAAAAAGGAACATAGATTAAAACAGGAAAAATGGAGACGCAAGACATTTTGTTACGTTGTATAGTATTTGATCGAAATGTCAGGTGTAAAGAGAGCAACAAGTTTGTTTGTTTGTTTGTTTGTTTGTTTGTTTGTTTGTTTGTTGCTGTTTCTTTCAAGCATATCAGAAGCACACACGCACACACACCAAACAATAACAGGAAATAAAGACTATGGTATATCTAAGTCGTATTTCTGTTTTTGAGTGTAGGTGTGCTGGAGTAATGTTTGCGTGTGATGTGTTGTTCTGGCTAAAATTTTGAACATGACATCTGGAATCTTCAAAGACCCGGAAGCGTGTATGGGGGATCATGAAATAGGAAGGCTGGCTAGGTTCGGATATGTTCTATAATCCCTGTAACGAATTGCACACTCATTTCTGTATAGTATATGTAAGTGCACATCACTCAGCCTAAGAATTCGAAGGCGACAGTTACCGCTGAGTGTACGCGACGATCCACGTATATCCGCTGATAGGCAACGAATGAATTTCACCAACCATGAATCCATTATAGGCTGCCGGGTTTTTAGAGTTTGGGCGAATTGAAAAGGAAAATGAAAACTGAAAAAGAAATATATTTATATAAGTATATAATTATATATATATTTATATGCATATATATATATATGCATTTATCTACCCACATACACACACACACACACACATATATATATATATATATATATATATATATATATATATTAAATCTTTATTGATTACAAGATATAAAATGCAAATAATTATGTTCTCAAGTATTCCTTTGGTTTGCTATCTACCTTTGATATGAATATAGTCAATATACATAAGTAGAAAAAAATGATATAAATGATATAATGTAATAAAGAAAAGATCCTCACCATAGCAAAGAAAGAAGATTATCATTCCATCAAATACTCAGGGAAGTGCGAAATGTTACACACGCTCTTTTTCATGAGAATGTAATTTGAACACCATAAAGAGTTAATGCTTACTACTTGGTAGACACAAATTTTGTGTAGTATACACTTGTACATGTGAGTGTATGTGTGTTTATGTGTGTGCGCGTGTGAATGAAGATGATAAATGGAGATGAATGCATAAGATAAATGCATACACCGAGGGTGTTATTCGTCGAGTTTAGTTTTGCCCGTGTTTTGATTACTCATTACCACCTATTTGAAAGATTAGATTCTTGCCAGCTGCACCACGACGTTTTACAGAATACATAACTATACAAACATGCCAATTAAAGTATTTTTACGTGTACTCAAACCCATTTCATAGAATAATGCGACACATGAGCCTGCCATTAAACATCATTGCCTTAAAAACATAGGACCGAATTCTGCTTCACTGTCATATTAGATTAGATCAAGATGAGCAAAGAGTCGTCCTCCTTGGTTTGTCGAATCCAAAATCTTAAATATCAATTTCAATTTCAATCTATTTCCTCAATGAAAAATGCATGACATACAAAAAAAAAATGAAACATGATATCCACCTTGGATGTAGAATGAAATATATTTATCATAGAGCATGTCCGTCAATTCATCTTGAAGTTTGAATTTTAAGTAAAAATATTAGAGAAATACGATGGAACCTCCTTAAAAGCAGGCTCGGCGTGACGCCTTTCAGGGTAATATGGTGATTGATAGCATGACGTCAGCCAAGTGTTACTTCCATTATTCAAATTCTATTATTCTAGTTTCGTTTTATGAGAATCCACATCTTTCTGGCTTGCAAACAGGAAGGAACCGTCACAGTCATGGTGGAGATGGGAGCTCCATATCGACTGTTTGTTTGATTTTCTTATCATACGGATGCACCCGGGTTAAGAATGAGAGCGCAATTAAGCATCGAACTTTCCATGAAGACCCCGTTTTGACGATCACATCCCTTCCACACGAGCTATCTCAATATCAGTCTAGAGATTACGGGTGAGCGGCAGAGAGCTTCCATTAATGGGTTAATTTGACAAGTACGGTGACCACAAACAATTAGAGCGAGGCCTTCTCTGTTAGGAAGATACGTAAATGCTATTTTTTGACAAATCGAATGCAAGCGTAGCTGGATTATGATAATTCTCTATACAATAATGTTATTGCTTTCTATCTCTCATTTACGCTTTCCCTTCATCTCATACACCATTATATATTAGCTAATAGTTTTATCATAGCTTTTGTGTATACATTATGTTGTATAATCATGTTCATAATTATAACGAAATACGATGTAATATGAATGTTTATGATATATATATATATATATATATATATATATATATATATAAACATTTATATTGCATTAATATACATATACATGTATATGTGTATATATGTATAATATTATATATATATATATATATATATATATATATATATAAAATATATATATATATACATATATATATATAGACATTTATATTGCATTAATATACATATACATGTATATGTAGGCTATATATATTTATATATACACCCAAAAGAGACATACACATGTATACACACATATATACGTCTGTGTATACAAAATTTTTGTACATGTAATTGAATAAGAGTGAACGCATGCATTTTTCTCTTGATACACGCTTGATAATAGATTACGATCATATTTGCTTGTTCAATGGTCAACATTGTATTCACAATATCGCACTCGACCACAGAACTACCTCTAAATTGACCGCTAGAAATCCAAATGGTGTACCATAGGAATGGCATACAGCCCTCGTAGCTTCGTCATTACTGCAAATGGCACTTTATATCAGGAAATGACGTACTTGCTTGAGCAGCAACACGGTGGATTACAAGTTGTAGATTTAACGTGGCTTCACCTCTTCAACTTTAGCTAAGAGGGTTAATGCTAAGAAATTAAATATTCAGTCTGTAGAATCAGAATTCTATAGTCACTGGTTAGCAAAGAGTATATATCATACAGGACGCTGTAAGCACTTTGTTTTCTATAATTCTGTAGTACGTTTGATATGCGGAAGCATACACACAAACACTCACATACAAACACAGACATACACGACAAAGAAATACGAAGTAGGGTAAAAGGGGGTAAATTTTTGAAGACACTTGGGACAGTGGATAGCAAAAAGTTAATGTGTTTCTCCCTAATATTTTTCTTCATTAGCCGGAAACCTCCAACATCTTTGTTTTGTTTCGTTTTTTATCTGAACAAACCCTACCATCCATTTCTTGGCTGTGAGCCAATTGAATTTCGTATATTTACCAACTCTATTATGTCACAATACGTCAATGAAATAATCACTCAAATAGACCCTCCCTTGAAACAAAGCAAACCGAAATAAAACAATAGAGAAAGAAAAGTAGTACTCGAGAGTAGAAGTAGTAGTAGTAGTAGTAGTAGTAGTAGAAGTAGTAGTAGTAGTAGTAGTAGTAGTAGAAGAAGTAGAAGTAGTAGTAGTAGTAGTAGTAGTAGTAGTAGAAGTAGAGAGAGGGAGGATTCTTACTATTTGAAAATACACAGGAACTTCTTGATTTTATGGTCGGATTATAATCCACTTTATAAACGTTCATCGCCTGTCTGAAGGAAAACCTGAGACCATGCCTCTTGCTTTTTGACCACTTTTTCCTTGTGGATATGATGTTTATTTGAGATCATCTCTGTGAATCTGTGTGATAAGATATCTAAATGTAAATTGTAGGTATAAGGTCTCTTAAGATTTTACATCTAAAGTGTGCTATAGACTTTAATGATGTGTACATCGGAACGTAATGAAATGTAATACATGTAATTATATTCACTACATTGTTGAACTGATTTCGTGACATTATTTGTATATGCAATCATCACATTGTATCCCTAATTTGTTGAAAATGAAAATAAATCAACTTGAACAACTTGAACATGATGTGTGGGATTTCTACTGACAAGATTTATAGACATTGAAACGGTTTGAAGTCCACTATTTCATGACCATGATCTTACGTATGGAGGAGTAACCAGTGGTATGATCCTTTAATCAATCCAGCAGCATGCCAACCAGTCAAGGAGGAGATGGTGGCAATCCGCTTGGAGGCAGGTTGCCATGGCAATGTCAACCAACCAGCGTAGGGGGTGATTATCTCTTCGAGGAGTTTTCCTCTTTTTTTCCCCCGTGAATCAAATCTGTGCTAATAAGCACCAACACACTGAAAGGAGTCAGTATAGGAGACTCCAAGCTCTTTTATTTGCTTTTATCATTCCTTATCAACCCACCCCAGGGGGCGTATGCGGAAGTGAAATTCGTATTTAAATGTGTACAATATACTGATGTCGAATATACTTTGTGATGTGTTTCATATGCGGTTTACAGTGATTATGTTTTTTGGAGATGCGAAATATACTGCCATGATGAATGAGATTCAAACTGCTAGCCCGTTTTTATGATCATCGTTTTTCTTTTTCACCTCGAAAGACAGTTGCATTTCATTTGCAGCATTAATGGCCCAATATCATCAAATTAATTAACTTTTTCCTGCTTTCTTTTGTAGTGAATTACAATCAATGAAAATTGTTATTCTGTTATCCAATTCAATTAAACTTTGCCTCTACAGATCTTGCAATTCATATACTTAATAATTGTTCTAGTGTCAGCATAGGTTGAAATATCTTCTGTCGAAATTAGATTTGCTTGTCATTTTTTCATAATTGTGTACTTTATTCGTATTCTTTTTTCTTCATTGGGCCTAGAAATATGCATGAATATTGATTTTATTCACAAAGGATGTTTTCTTCACTCTGAGTGTCCTCAGAATTGGCCATGTAGTATACTACCCACCGCAGTATCAGGTTACTATATACATCACATACACCTAGGTCCAGAGGGATTTGGTCAGGTAAACATCTTGTCCTACGGGACTCGAACCCAGTGCTCCCACACGTTGAGACGTCAAGCAAGCAATCAAACGATCCAACACTTGGCCGGCAAACACGCGCACTCCAAATCCCACATCAGCTCCGCCACGATCATCAGAGGAGATGCTGCTTACATCATGTGTGCCTCCAACTGATGAGGCTTCTCAGGGAAACAGGGAAAAAACAACTCTGCACACGTTAGTGCTTCCGCCAGCAACTTAACATCCACGAACAACAGGATTAACAGTATAGACAAAATCGTGAAATTAAGTCGGCTAAAAATCCCTCACATTATTGTGTTGTTTTGTGGAGTTGCCCAATTTGCCCGTTCCAGTTTACTATTTAGGAGTCAAGTGTGAGGGAAGGGAAAGAAAGGAGGAGGACAAAGAGAAAGAGAGGGATAGACGGTGGGGGTGGGGAGAGGGCAACTGTAAGAAAAACGTTTAGATATAAAGAACAAAAGTAAAATGGCTCGATCGGCATATATCCCATGACACTAGAAAGTGCTGCCAATTTGCAGATGCATATATTGATTTCACATCGACAGATCGACGCGTCTCAGTTCCGCCTGAAGACCTCAAGAGCTGTGTGACAAATATCTAGAATTTGGACATTGATCGTCCGTTTCTCTCTCTCTCTCTCTCTCTCTCTCTCTCTTTAGTTCGTAACCTTGTCCGTTGGAGCAGAATGAACAGTTGAAAAAAAAAGAAGAATGCTCACTTTTAACCGCATCTCTGCCGTACGGAGATGAAAATCGAGGTTGATACGCAGCTAAAGGCAGTCTCCCATTCTCAGAGGTTCTTTTTTATCTATTCCCATTCGTCAGCGACGTTGTTTACTCAAAGCGTTAGAGCTTATCCAACCCACGCGTTTGTTTATCCCATGTCGGAGAACAAATTTTCATCTCATTCCCTTTTCAATGGATCTACGACAATCTTGTTTTCCTAATACCATAAAAGGTTCAGAGTATGACCTAAATGTGACGTAAAAATAAAAGCATCTTTTCAAAATCATGCAATCATTATAAAGCATATTATGTACTTACAGTTGATTTCTTTTTCCCCCTCATCTATCGGCTAAAGCAATTGTAGCATTGTAAAGAAAATACAAATGTTGACAAGTTACCTATGAGTTCATTGATTCTCACATTCATCTACTTTCAAAGTAAGAATTACATATATTCTTACTTAAACGATTCATGACGAAGGCCCACAAAGGACCACGTACATTTTTTTAATGAGGTTATTAACAATATTGGTTTTCTGAGGAACACTTATTCCTCGCCAACCAATCTTCCTGGAAAAACAAAATGGAGCTGTAAAGGCTGACAAATTATGAAGATGAAAAAAAAAAAGATTTCCATATTATAGTCAGATTTGACGGAATAAGACTCGATAAAGCTCAAAAAAATGAACAGAAATTTGGGTGCGTCGATGACCCTACTGGTGCGGACGGAAAGAGAGAGAGCTAGCGAGAGAGAGAGAGAGAGAGAGAGAGAGAGAGAGAGAGAGAGAAATATGGTGGCAGAGGGAGAGAGAGAGAAAGAGAGAGAGAGAGTTCGAGTTCAATATATTAGAGACAGAGTTAGGAAAAAGTGTGTGTGTGTGTGCTTAATGTGTGCGTGTGTGTGTGTGTGTTTGTGAGGATAAAATTCATTAAAAAGGTATGAGTGTGTGTGTGTGTGTGTATGTGTGTGTGTGTGTGTAAGAAAGAATCGAGGGGTGGGGAAAGCGGGCTGGAGAGAGGAGTAGGATAAAACACACAGTGTGTGTGTGTGTGTGTTTTGTGTGTGTGTGTGTGTGTGTGTGTGTGTGTGTGTGTTTGTGTGTGTGTGTGTGTGTGTGTGTGTGTGTGTGTGTGTGTGACACAGACACAAAATCCTACGTTGGTTTGGCCATGGATGGCGACTAGATTTCTCTCACAAAAAGGCTGCAGATTTGTATACAATTTATGCTCACGAAGACGCCAAACACTCCACGAGGACTTCCGGTAGAGTATTCCTCCATCCTGAGTCTTTCCCTCTCCTTTCAAACGTTTGACCTCAAACTAGATTTTTTTGCTCCCATTTTCCTCTTTCTCGGAATAGACACCGACAACGAGTGAGTTTGCACGAACACACAAACCTGCAGCTGGAAAAGACCAGAAGAAGGGGGAAAAAATCAGAGATCATTGTTAGTAGTGAATAATCTCACATTTTAGGGATACTAGAGTTTTGATTGAGACGGGGGAATAGGATTTTAACTTTGTGCAGGCTATAAAGTAGAAACCACTTATGAAATATTAAAGAGTATACAATTCTAAGAGGTATTCAGAGTCTTTTTTTGTGAAAATCAGTTATGGAATGGCTGAGATATTGAAAATAAGTAAAACAAAGAGGTCCTAATAATAGGTTGGCCCCACCTTTTATTAGGACCACTTTGTTCCTGGGTATATCAGCCATTTCAAAAGCAATTTCATCAAATAAACTTTGAATTTCTCCTAGAATTGTATGCACTATCATATTTCAGAAGGTTTCTCATTATTTCACAAAAGTAAAGACTTGAAGCCCCATCTCAACCGAAACTATATTATCATCCCTTTAAAAACAAAAAGGAAAGAAAGAAAAGAAAAGGAAAGAAACGAGCAATGCCGGGAATGACATTTATTAACAGTGCAAAATTTCTGATTATCGCCTCTTCCCCGTTTATTGTATGAATAATATTGATATATTCACAAACACTGTTTTCTTCACCGAGTTCATAAAAGGCGTGTACTGTCCACGATTCCTTGCCTTTATACGCAACATATTATGTCCTTGTAGAAAAATTGAGGACAAAAATAGAGTAAAGTCTACGAATTATACGCTTATATGAAGCTAATTCTCTAGGCTGCCTTTTCGAAAACCTTGACCTGTCCTTGCTTTAATATTTCTGACGTCATAGCCCTTAGTGTCTGTAGATTAGATCAGATATTCTCGCCTGACGCATGGAAGGGATAGAAATTATGTATCATGCACTCATAACAAGATTATTGCGCTACAGCTACCGACCCGACAACCCTACTTACTGATAAGAAGAGAAAAATTATTTTTATTGATTATGAAAAATCCAGTGTTAAGCACATTTCCGTTCCTCTCATCCCATTTCTATATTTGGACGACTGATAGATAGATAGATAGATAGATAGATAGATAGATAGATAGATAGATAGATAGATAGATAGATTAGATAGATATACATAGATAGAGACGGAGAAGAGGGGAAAGAGGAAAAGAACGAAGAAGACAGAAAATTTCCACCCCGCCATGCATTCCATAAGCTGTTACAATAATTATGCAGCGTGCTGAAAGCCGATAATTTCTCTCATTTTATCCGCCTTTCTCGAAAAGCGTATTTTGTTTGAATCCACAGCTTAAGTCCGTAGTCATTTCTCCGCACCCGACTACTCTAGCCTTTTTTAATGTGAGGCGTACAATCAAATGACATTTCAGAGAGCGTGGAAATCTAGATTACAGACAAAAGCCTGGCACCTTCATGTGCGGCGTATTCTCAGCCATCCTGTGATCGTACCCCCCCCCTCCCTCTTTTATGAGCTTAAGTCCATTTAGTGCACGTGCCTTCCTATCCCTCTCCCTTCCCTCCTCTCTTATCATTCTGTATCTCACCCTTTTACATTAACAGCGGTGTGAAAGTAGGGGAAAATACCGCTGCTCTTTTTAAATTCTGGCTGGATAAATGAGAGGACAACATGGATACATCATAAATGGTCAGCAACATGAAGTGGGTCATATATCCAAAGAAAGAAACAAACAAACAGCAGTAGCAACAACAACACATCAACGGGCACAGTTGGAAAGAGAATACACGGGGGGGGGGGGGGGGTGAGAGATGTAGAGAGAGTAACTGATATAAAATAAGGGTAGATTATTGTTTTATCTCTTTTTTCGGTTCTCCTGTGAGCTTTCACTCTTACTCCAATGAAAAGAACCACTAGCTTCATGGGATATTTACAAAATTGTATTGGATACAAGTGTATACACCAGTGATGATATTTCGTGTGGTGTCAATCCATTTAAAACCATCATGAGCAAAGTAATGCTGATGTAACTACTACTGATGATGACGATGACGACGACGACGACGATGACGATGATGATGAAGGTGATGATGATGGTAATGATTAGGTCTCGAAATAAACATTATTTAAAAATGACACATAAATATGTAAAACAATACAAAATCATATCGGTTACGTCTGTTATTCTCGTCAATGACTTTCTACAAATCTAAGCTGTCTTCTCTACCCCCACAGTTCTCCTCGAGTTCCACACTTTTTCTTCGTCACATCATCGTTAAATTGGTGAAGAGGCATGCGGCTGATTGCCTCACTAGACCTTCTCCTGCGTTATGATCAACGTAGATTGACGGCAGAGAAGATTCGCTCCGAGCTGTTTTTCTCGACAAAATTCACCTACGTTGAGCCCTCACATCCTCACAACCACGTGTGGAGACCCGCTCAGCACAGGATGCAGCCTCGAAGGGGTTTAAATTCCATTGAGGGGTGGCAAATAACTGAGGGGCTTCGATTTGATATCCCCGTTTATCTGCTAGAATTAATCTCTGCGCGCGGAGCAGGAAGAGTCGAGTGAGGACGGTGGTAAAGAGTACAGAGCAGGTTGCCATGGCGACAGCTTACGCACAACTCAACTTCCATCGCCCCGACAGGATTATCACTTCGTCAAACTTGCTTGAAAATGAAAGCAGTTAAAACAATAAAACAACGGTCTGTGTATGGCTCTCTCCCTCTCTCTCTCTCTCCTTCTGTAATACACACATATATTGTCCATAACTGGTTATTATCAAGGGTGCTTACTGCTTACTGGATTACAGACACCGAGAGAAACATCAATTAATCCTGGATGAGTCCAATCAAAATTACCCTGACGCAAACGAGACAGAGCATAGTAAACAGATTTAACAGTTCACTATTATAAGTCACCATGTCGAAAACAGTTACATGCAAAGGTTATATGTCAGTTAATAATAAGAATACTATATTCATAATCAAATTATAGAAAATAATAGAGATTATATAACCTGGCAAAATAGTCAATGATATGACTGCTTGCCATTAAACGACAACAAACAACACCAACAATCAATGTTCAAGAGCAAATATTACAAAATAGCGTAGGGCTTAGATTGGTTTGCTGAAATGAGTGAATGTGTAGATGAGATAGCGTTACATCAATATTGATCTTCATAAAATACCAGAGCTGTAAAATTCCTGCAAAACTCATATGTCATTTCACAGTTCCCCACCTATCTCTATCTATTTCTCTATCCATATCTATCTATCTATCTCTTTATCTATCTCTTTCCATTCATTTATCTATTTATAAATCTACCAGTCCATCTATCTCTCTACACACCAATATCCATCTTCCTTTTGATAATTCCATAAGTCTATATCCCTGTCGTTATTTCTTTTTAACATATTTGTTGAGATACATCATTTTCATCATTTCTGTTACATTTGTAATATACATAATACAGATAGATAAGTAGCTAGATGCATGTGGGAGAAGTATTATACACTTATTCCTGCCTCACACGACTGAAACGCTAGAACATTAATCAACTGTGTGATAATTCCAAAGTCTGTGAGCACGGCCATTGATGACGCAATTGTTGACGTCACGCCCTTAATTGTCAAAGCTCGCTGTCTACACTGGGGAAACAAATTATGGTCTACAACATTCCCTCCAATGCTTAAAAATTGATGTAGGTCCTACAGGTACTTGAAGTTCCACTGGATGGAAAAGTCGTCTAAGATAGTTTCATAACTCTCTTACGTCTGACCATATCGGTAAAAATACCATCAAAATATATTCGGAATCAGCTACAAATACCTTTAGCTTCTTCCATGACCTTCCTAGTTTGCGAATGTAGATGACTTTTGGCATTAACGGAACTCATTTTGGTTATTAAACCAAATTCCGTTTTTCAGTTTGACAGAATCGAATCAGTTACCCTTTATGCCTAGACAGCTTTGGCGGTTTACTGCTTGTCGAGTCAGGATATACGACAAATACAAATAATTCTACTTTACTTCTCTTCTTCACGAAAAAAAAAGATGTTTATCACATGAACCATTATCTCGAATTTGGAATAAGCCTGCGTTTATTCAAGACAAAATGTAGCAAAACGAGGACTACCTTGTTTTGATTTTCAGAGGTAACGGACTGCCGAATGAGCTGAGGGAAACACTTGGGTAAATCCGAATCGATTACTCTTTTTTTTTTTTGGACTTATGAAAGATTAGTCTGCATACGTGCGGTGCGTAATGCAAGCTCAACTGATATATTCCCAGTTGTATGGGGATTCTAAAATAAAGACAAGATATTATCCCCAGTCCTCGGGCTTTCGACACAAACAAGTCGAGGGACTCTTGAGACAAATCTGATTGCAGAATACAATGACATGGTTGCTCAAAACAAATTATGCACCACATTGTTGTTGTCGCCGGCTACTTGTGCATACCCTCCTATATGTATGTATGTATGTATGTATGTACAAGTATTATAATACATATATTATATGTATTATGTATTTATCTATCTATCTAGTCTATCTATTCTATAATATCTATATTTATCTATCAAACAAGATACATTCAGATAGACAGACAGAGAAAGAAAGAAAGAAAGAAAGAAAGAAAGAAAGAAAGAAAGAAAGAAAGAAAATAAAGAAAGAAAGAGATACCGACTGAGGAGAAGTTGCATGCGTTCTTAATTAATAATGGGAAATACAATGTAATGAATACAGGTTATGTGATTACCGAACTGGATATTATATAACCTCTTATATAATAATAAAAAGACCCCCACATATTCCGGAACCGGGGAAACAAAATCAGGGTTTCTTTTTCAAGTTTTTTTTTCTTTTGTTTCTTTTTTAGTATTTTTTGTGTTTTTTGTAGTCTTTTTTTTTTTCAGTTGGGAATGTTGTTTAGATACAGCTGGCTCAATCGTGCAAACAAAAAATAGTAAAATTGAAAGAGCTTATATAAAGGAATCTATGACTGCATGATGTGAGCTAGTATACTAACTGCAATAAACCATCAGAAATGACCTGATCTAACTAGAAAAACAGCTTTCGTAACTTCCGTAACTTTTCTTGTAGATCTACATAGACAGAAAAATACTAATTTCAGAACTGTGTCATTCTCTTAACCTTTAACCTTCATCGTGGTGGTTTCTTATTTACAAAAAAAAGGGGGGGGAGAAGGTATAACCTTATAAGAAATTCACTGATTATAGGTAAATATTTGATGAAAAAAAAAAACATCAAGAGAGCCAAAGAGACAAAAGGCGCGAAAGTTTGACTTGCACGAGAACTACGAGAAGGTCAACAGTTTACACTCATATCAACTCTTTGTAACTGAGCAAGAGTGGTGTGACTATTAAATGCCACGACACAGTATTAAGACTGCGCTTTTGTAGTGCGGGTTGTCTGAATGATCCAATCTTTAAAGGACAAGTTCACCTTCATAAACATAAGGATTGAGAGAATGTAGCAATATTAGTAGAACATATCATTGAAAGTTTGAGGAAAATCAGACAATCCGTTCAAAAGTTATGAATTTTTGAAGTTTTTGTGCAGTACCCGCTGGATGAGAAGACTACTGCAGTGTATGAATAACTTAGATGTCACATGCGTACAACAATATAAGGAAAATATAAAGAGAATTTCACAAAATTCCATCTTTTGAAAAAAGTACACATTCCCCTGACTCGTTACCGACAAATGTTATGGGTAATATTATCCCCCCTGCCTTTAGAAAGAGTCAAGTCAAGTGCACTTTTATTATGCCAAAAAAGTGAAAATATGTTGAATTTTCTTTTACATTTTCTTTATACTGTTGTACGCATAGATGACTCACGAGCTGTAGTAGTCTCCTCATCCAGCGGTTCCAACACAAAAATTAAAAAAAAATCATAACTTTTGCATCGATTGTGCAATTTTCCTCAAACTTTCACTGATGTGTTCTACTAATATTGTTGCATTTTCTCAATCCTTATGTTTATGAAGGTGAACTTGTCCTTTAAAGAATGATAATGTTTTAGCGCTGATACGGATATCGTACTTTTAGGAAAAAGAGAAAAGCAAAAAGATATCTAAAAAATGGAAAAAAAACAGGGGGTTAGGGGGTTTAAACAAACCCCGTGGACGTTTTTCCACTTTTTTTTTTCTTTGCTTGTGAGCGGATTTGGGGAGAGAAGTTGCAGCGTGTGTGTGTGTGTGTGTGTGTGTGTGTGTGTGTTTGCTTGTCATAGTCCACTGTCATTGGGTCATCCCCCCATCCCCAGCAAAAAAGCTATATCAAAAAGCTAGATCCGCCTCTACGGGTATTCGTCATCTTGTGTCACGGAGAGTCAAAAAATATATGACGACCACACCCTTGACTCAAGCGGAAAAACAATTCTTATTCCGAAGGTTCTTTAATCCGAAGGTTCATTACTTCAACTGTCCGTTATACACAAGCAAGTTCTTTCACATCATAGAAAAGAGAGCATTCTAGTGAAACCAAAGCGAGGAAAAGCAAAAACCAGATACAAAACGCTGTTCCATCGATCCCCCTCCCTCTCGCAATTAGAAAACCGTGAAGTGCGCCAAGGTCACACCAAATTGATACCATCACGAAGAGAAAAAAAAAAAAATGATACAAAAGATAATGCAAAAATATTACACCCATGCAGCACAAAAACCTAATGTTAATGATAATTACACATAGTGCGTTAGTTAGCCTATTCAACCTCATTACAGAACCCCTGACGGTACGTCAAATTATCGGATGAACAATTACCGTTTCCACAGCGCTGCTCATTTACTGATTATGTCCCTGGTAACGTGTATTGTCAATTAACTTCCAGTGATCTTACTCGATATCCATTAACGAAAGGAAGAACCAAGTGGGAAAAAATGCCATTCTGAACACGTTCATGGCAATTACGCTTTTGGGGAAAAAGGAATGAAACCAACCTCTACGCAGTTCAGGTATAGCGAAATCCCTCATATGAATCATGAACAAAATGTGACAACTGAAGGTAATTAAACATAAACCAAAATATTTGAAGTGTTGATAACGTTTTGCAATATTTTCGAGGTGTTGTGTACCCCATTCAGTGTTCAGACCTTATATCACCAAATCAAGGTTAACCCTGGGTAAAAAGTGATGCAGTTTCATTCACTCGGTGGTAATTATTGGTAATTATTATCGAGGTCATCAGTAATAAGTCAAACAATACTCTACGGTAATCTCGCACGCTCGTAATGAAACAGGCCTTGCGGTCTGCTGCGGCTACTTGTATACATGTACGTCCTGTATTACGTGAATACACGCAAGTTCTGCCGAGACCATACATGGCTTTAATAGTGCGGGGCAAATACAAAGTACACGCCTGAAGAATACATGTACGTATCATAAAGGGAAAAAAGCCAATGGATTCTGTAGAGTGAAAAAAAAAATCATATTATGTGCACAGTCTGTCAGTTATTGTCAATCTACGGAATATATATGTTCATAACCATACAATATGACATAATGTATGTACATCTCCAATAATCAAAGGACAAGTTCATCGGATGAATTGAGAGAATGCAGCATTAGGACACATCAGTGAAAGTTTGAGGAAAATCGGACAATCCCTTCAGAAACCATGATTCTTTGGGTGAGAAAACGGCGACAACTTGTGATGTTACATGATTGGGTAAAATGATATTAAGAAAATATAAAGAAAATTCAACATATTATTTTCACTTTTCTCGCATAATGAAAGAGTATTTTACTTGCCTCTTTCAGAAGGCAGGGGAATAATATTGATAATTTATAAAGTTTAGGAAATTCTCTTAATATTTTTGTTATCATTGTTCTACGCATGTGACGTCATAAACTTTAGTAGTCTTCTCATCCAGCAGCGTGACTACACAGAAACTTTAAAAATTCATGTTTTGAACGGATTGTCCGACTTCCCCAAACTTTCCACAATATGTTCTTCTAGTATTGATCCACTCACTCAATCCATATCTATACGAAAGTGAACTTGTCCTTTAACACAGTAACATGATCTTGACTCTGTGATGTTTCTCATATCTGCATTAAAAAAAAAAAAAAAAAAAAAAAAAAAAAATCTGTCGGCAAGCCCTAGTCCCTTTAAGTACATGTAGTTTTGAATTCCCTCAGTAGTTTGTTTAATGGGAGATATTCCCTTCACTGCCTGCTAGACATCCGAGGTAGAATGGTGCCATTCGTACGTCCAGCAATGATACTCACGAATTGTTTATCTTTAGAGTACATAATCAAATCACCTTCTTTTTTTTCTTCCTGTGAGGTGCCCACGTTGTACAAGCATAGTCTTTTGAGTGGGTACCTCCACTTTTTTTGGCAGAATGTATAAATATGTCTGTATGAAAAATGCCTAAATTTGTAATGATTATTGACAAATATTATCCTTTGCTATCTATGTATCATTCCTTCAAACGTATGTCGAATCTATATTTTTGTTTTGTACATTCTGTTGAAAGAAGTGAAAATTAAACCTTTGAATTGAATTGAATTGAAATCAATTCATTCAACCATTCATTCAATGCAGTACGGCACGTCTGCGTTTTTTTAATGATACTACATGTACAATGTATTATGAATTGTCAAATACTCTTTATCCTATCATGTCCACCTATGTTCTGTTCTTAAACTTGATTTTTTTTTTAGAGTACCGCATTGAGTGAATGGTTGAATGAATTGATTTGATTATGTACTTTTTTTTTTCTTCGAAGATTTTTAAATCACTGCTCCCAATGGTAAACAGTACCTTTAAAGGTAGGGGATACCTTTTACAGACCTCCCAAAATGCAGCAAAACATTAGATATGAACCTCAGGGGACTTGCTTAGGCCACTGCTTAAAGATTTGGAAGTCAACAGTTATCTAAAATTTGAATAATGCACAAAACTCAACTACTCAGTAGTTCTGTGTGTCAGCCACCTCAAGCCTTTTTGTTGCAGTCTTCTGTATTTGTTATCTATAAACACAAATCTAAAAGTACAAGAGCTAATGTAATAACATATAGAGTGTGTGGCAAGAATGTATATAGAAATGTTTGTAAGTGTTGATGAACTTTCTTCACAAAATATACATGATGGACACACATGCAGTGCATGGGTCTGCAAAGGTAGCCTAGTAATGTACTGGAATTTACGGTGAGCCCCCAAAAAAATTCAATTCAAAATCTAACGGTCAAAAAAATGTACTAAATGTTACCTTCCACTTTCAATACTTTATGGGAGTTTCTAAAATGATACTCTCTTCAACATACCACTGTATTTATACAACTCTTCATTTAAGGCATGCAAATGGGATTCCCTACCTTTAACTGACTACAATATGAGCTATAATAAGACAAAACTGATAAATTACCAAAAAGAATGTTTAAATGATTAATGAATGATGTCATCTGTACTGATTCAAACTGTTGTGGTACATATACTATAGAGACATTTTCTGTAGCAAAAGACCGACACACTACAGCACTTTACCTTATAAGTCTGCTATTCTTTATTTGGAATAAACATACAGGGAAAGATAAAAGCCAGCTTTAACTGACATGATACAGAACAAGAAATAAGTGAAATACCCATGACAGCAGCAAGTAAATGTTCAGCAGATTCTGGCAGAGGAAATATCTTTGACAGAACCAAGCAAAATACAGAAAAAACAAGATGACTTACTGTACACACAAACATTTTCTGTGGTCATTGATGCAATGAAGCTATGCAAAAGTAAAATGAGCAAAGAAAAAAAAACATAAACAGTGTATGTACATAATCAAATAAAAACATTTTTAAAGCAAACTATAGCCAGCAATGTAAACAATGTTTGACATCATACAAATTGTTAGCCTTCAGTGAACTGTCCGCTACATGTTCAAAGTTGCATCATTTATTTTACAAAAAAGAAACACAAATACGATTTCAGTATTCTTGAATGTCAGTTACATTCATTTTTGTTTTCCATACAATTTCAGTCATATTCATTTTAAAATAGTCAGTTGAACTGATCTTAATTCATGCATTTCTACAAATTTGTTTTGAAGAATATGTCTCCATTTGACAAGTTGGTGTTTGCAGTTTATTCATAAACAAACTCAGTATGCACTTGGAATGTATCACAAAATATGCTGAAATAATGATACTTTTTTTTTCTTTGCCAAAAAGATGTGGAAGGCAGGAAGAAACACCAGACATCACTGTTCTAAGAATAGACAACATGATCTGAAACAGACAAGCCTTGAAATTAGGTTCAATGATTTTGTGAGAGCAAGTGAATAGAGCGACTTTCTTCCCTGACTTCACCGATGATACAAATAAAACTGCAGCCCATCGTTCCAAAGTATCGAGGCCAATCTCCACATGATTATAGTAAACCAAAAGCAAAACAAAAAAGAGAAAAGAAATAGACTTATAATCATCTGTCAAACCAATGCTGTGAATGTGTCCGAACTGATAAATACAGTCAGCTCAAATAGTTTGGAATATTGAAAAAAAAAACTGCTACCAAGACCAAGTGATTTTTCTTGTTATAGTCTAAAAGTTGCTTTGCGTTCCATTATTTCTACAAACTCTGTCAAACAAAATACCGATTTAACAAACAGACTCCACAAGTCTTTGGAGTGTGCTGTGAAGGGATTTCAGAGGTACTACAACTTTAGAATATTACGGATAAAGGGGCAGATCCTTTGGTACTCGAGCACAAGTCTTGTCACTGAGTAAACAGTTCTCTTCCTATTGAAGCTTAAACATTACATAGTTAAACAGAAGGAAAAAATCCAAGATGAAGCCTGAAACTTTGAGGTGACTGAGAAGCCAAGAAGCTGTGCTAAGACTTTTTACCTTCATGTGGTGGAAGTCTGGTATCTGTCAAATATTTGAACCATGAAAACTGTTTAACTTCAGTCATGGTTATCATTATTTATTTCATTGATGTTGTTTATATGGTTTATAGAATATTTAAAAGCTACACTAATGTTATGATATCAATTAGCTTTAATGATGTGTTCTCTTGTATTTGACTCCAACTGACAGGATAGATACTCGATCATTAAAATCTCAATTCCTGTCACCATTTTATGGTGAAGATTCTAAGAATGGTTCATATTTTGACACATCACAAATCCTGAAATGCACAGAAAACTGGAAGATCTGGGATTAAATCCTTTTGCAATCTGATTGCACTATCTGAAATATTATGAGTTTACAAGCTGAATTCTTAGTACACTAATTTTGGCCAATGATTGTTTAAAACCTTGAAGTAGATGTACCATGTTCACATGCCCAACTAAGTTGACAGCCTACCAAGTTTGCCTGTTTTGCTCATACACACAACCCTATCAAAGCCAATCGTGATAAATCGCCCAATGTCACAGTACAATGAAAGTTTCACTTGCAATTGCTTTCCTAATAGATACAGCTTGCATTGCATGTTGATTGAATAGTGTTGCTTCATCAGAGTTTTGGGAGTAAATTCTTATTCTTATCCTTTGTGCCAGCCCCAAAGCCTCTAAGGACGAGATGACAGCATATCCAATGCCCATTCACAAGAAAATAATTTGATTTGTGATCAAATCTCCATCACGGCTAAGCTTGGAATTTCCTTTACACTTTTGCTCACGTCATGCCTGGTATAAAGGCTTTTAACAAAAAGTTACTCAGAATAATGGTTTCCAAAAGTGCTAATGCACTGCGTCTGAGAGGAATGTAGCACACAGGAGATTTAGGCTTAAAAATTCACTTCACTTTGCTGGACAAAAACAAGTCAGACATTTCATGAAATCTAGGAAAAGAGTGGATTGATCTCTCTTCAGAATGTTTTCCTTAAATCCAGGCCAGAGCTGGTCCATGTTGCCCGCCACTCATCCACTCCCAGCTGGCTGTGACCTATGACCCAGCCGGCTTGACCTAGGTCATGGAGGAAGCGAGGAAAGGTCGCACTGCAGATCTGATGCGAGAGTCGAACGACATCCCAGCAGTCCGCTGAACTCATAACAGAACCTGGAAAAAAATAAACCATAGTACGGAGCTTCAAGTTTCAGGTCTTCCCATTTCCACAGTCTACAATGTTATTGATCTACTTGTACTGTGTATTATATTACATACATGTAACTTTAGAATACACCCAAACACAAACTACTATGGATTATAAGTCACTATTTTAACAAAGTATCTAGACAATAAAAAGGAGAACATCTCTCAGGCAGAGGCTGGGAAAAAGGGAAATGGTTATGTATCCACATTTATACAAAACACAAAAACATCAAGCTGGAAAGACTGTGAATCACAAGCTTGCTATTTTGGGAATTGTAATTTGCAAAATTTGGCTTCCTTCAGGACATAGACATGGTAAAAATGGCAACAGAAAATCACTCAGAGACCTTATGACTTCTCTTTCTATAGCCTCACTGCCTCCTTCATGGTCAGTAAAAAACAACAACAACCCCAAAATAAAGAAGCTTGAGGCACTGTCTATAAATAGAAAGTTCCATGATTTAACCAGAATAGCCTTGACAAAAGCATTTTCTTTACTGGCAGGACCTTTTTCACTGCCTCTGCTCTCTTTAACCCATTGAGGACGGACTCACACATTTCTGATAGACACCTGCCCGACTATTCTTGGGATTGTCCTTAACATGTTAATCAAAATGTTAGAGAAGTGTTTGTGGATTTATTTTCAGTCTTATTCAAACAGGGTAGTCTCCTCAGTTTTACAACTGCAAAGGAGCCAAGTAAACAAATAACTGTTACATAATAAAGCAGGTGAACTACAAGTCACAGTCTATCATGTATTCTAATCTAATGGTTTTTCTCCAAAATCTGCACATCTTAAGCAACACAGATTTTGTTTTTTTTGTGTTTTGTTGTTACAGAGTGCAGCATTCTCACAGATAGAATGTTGATTGCAAGTGTTCACCTTTTGAAAAGCCAAGTTATAGGGAAAGCTGAAGATAACCTAAAAAGTCACACTGTAACACTTTGTGGTTTAGTGTGCTTGAGATCTGTGCTTCAAAACATTTGAGATGGAGAGAGTTAGATATATACATACATAATACATACTTACATACATACATTCATACATACATACATACATACATACATACAGACAGACAGACAGACATAGAAATGGAGAAAGAGGAAGAACCCTATTAGTGCACATCCCAGAAATTCCTGGCGGCACAACTGGGTTGATGAACCCAAAATTGCATTTATTCAGACCATGAGCAGAAATGGGATGCAAATTTGTTTGGCCATGGAAGATAACTCAAAAAGAAAATTTAATGTAGAAACTCTAACCTCAATTCTAAAAGAATTATAGTGTCAAATTCTGAAATTCAAGAAGTGTAAAAAGAATTCCCATTACATCTCTCTATCTCTCTCTCTCTCTCTCTCTCTCTCTCGCTCTGTACTTATGTATCTTTCTATATTTTGTATGTATTCATATATCTGCCATCTGTGTATAGCTATCTATTTATCTCTTATATATTCATCTTTGCCCTTTTGTTGGTTGACAGAAATTCATTACCATAGGACATGGAACAGCTGCTAATACATTCAGCTGATAATTAATTTCTGCATCACCTCACCTTTCTGAAGAATGACTGTAAGGTCCCTGTATAAACCATGCACCCTGAGATAAGATCCCTGCCAGAGAAAGGGAACAGAAAAAGGAATCACATGACAATAATTATGAATTTATTAGCTCAGTCTTCATTTTCAGTCAAATACTTACCTTGATTCTATTTTTCTTACTGCTTCATTTCCATTCTTCATCTTGCCAAACAAGCACAAACAATACAATCTCACAGACACACATTCGGATGCACAAACACACGCAAAAAAAAAAAAAAAAAGTTTCATCGGTACTAGGCAAGAATAATTACACTTTACTGATAAGAAGCAAAGTATATACTGTAAAACACGATATATTCACGTCATGAAAATTTTGCAAATTGGAGCTGACGGCCTTTCTCGCAGCGTGAAATTATTGCTACATACCACTGGCATCCAAGGCATATTGTGTAGGCAAGAACTTTCACGTGCATTCTAATTTCGCGAACGTTGCCGCTTGCGAAATTAATGACCCAACCCCAACAAAAAAATGACAAAAAGAAACAACTAAATATGTGACAAAAAAAGATAGGCAGTCTTAAGGCAACATTAGTGATCTTTCTATAATGACATCAATGCAGAGGAATGAGGGAATGTTTAATGACTGCATCCTGGACTGTGAAGAAAAAGAGCAGCCTTTACCATAATAAGTCATACAGGGCTCCATTTAAGGAAACAAGTGTTTATATTTGACAACAATAATCAATGAATCATAATGATTTAATTGCTATGAAGCAGACAATTGCAAATTCGATCTTTTAAGTTCAGGGATTGGACTCCAATTATCTACTGGTTTGAATAAGTACATTTTTGCCCCCCCCCCCAAAAAAAAAAAAACAAAACAACAACAACAACAACAAAAACCAAAAACAACAACAACAACAACAAACAACAAACAAACAAACAAAATATTTTGGTGTTTGTGTTTGTTGGATCAGGACACTAACAATTTTGACCATGATGTTTTGCATTCTTGTGATCCCTACAGCTGCTCCAAAATGAAAATAAAATCTAGTACATGTATAGACTAGTACAAATGAATGATATTCACTTGTCTCTTCATATTACTTTAACAAAGAACACTGAGGCGCAATGCAAATTTCATTGCATAACATTACTCGTGGAAACTGCCTCTCTATGAAAAAATTGAATAAACTTGTATTATTTTTCATTAGAGAGGGTTTGTCTCCTCATGAATTCAGTTACAGCTTGCAACAGCTCCTAGGTTCAGGGATGTCACTGCCATATTGAACTGCAAATAAAAGTTGCAATCATTCAAGCGGCTACGTCTCAAATATTGGAAACACAATGAAGAATGCCTTATTAGTTTTAAAACACACAAGTTTGCTGTATAGCGCAGGGATGTGCATTGTACTGGATGAACAAGACTTTCACGCACTGCCGCCTCATTCAAACAGCTCCCCGCTGCCGATTTGATTATATAGCATTATCGCTGCTAGCAATGAATGTCACTGCGTTGGGTGCCAGCCATAAATAACTTGATTTCAGAACTGCCTGACACCTGGGTGCTGGTAACGCAGGAGAGCCAATGATCTGATCTTAAAGAACTTTGCCCTTGGAGTCTGTGCAATTCCTAACTCAGCATCTTTAACCCTAGGCTTGTCATACTGCACAAATATTTTCATTTTCAAAACAACAGAACTCATTATGATGGACAACAGTTTGATTAGTTACCAATTACAATGCACGACACACTACTATTTGTCACATCTTTGCAAATTCACTTTTTCTTGCTGGGGAGAAATAAAAAACGACAGGATGTGGGGGAGCTACCATTGTTTATCAAATTATTTTCCTTGCATAAATGAATTCCTTTAGGGTATTCAGTATCATTTCTAATCAACTTATGTAGATGCAACTTGCATAGAGTAAAAACAGGCAACAACTTGTGGTATTTTGTGCATACGGCAGTAGTGATGGTGTGTGTGTGTGTGTGTGTGTGTGTGTGTGTGTGTGTGTGTGTGTGTGAGGCTTGGGGAGGGGGAACTGTAATAGATTGCCGAAGCAGTTGGCTTGCAAGGATATGACAAAAAAAAAAAAGACTCGGAGTGATTCAAACAAACTCTATAATCACAAATATGTTATGAGGCAAAAAAAAAAAGTAATTTAGAGTTATGCAACAACTCTTGGGTAAAACACCATCAAATATTTAAAAAAAAATGGATGTTTCCTGTCATTTCTGTTTTTAACTGCAGTTACCTTTATGCTCTTTTTAATACAAGCTTGATGTCTTCCCACAGAAGATCTTCAAACTCTAGAGAAATTTCTAAAGACATGATATTTTCAAACAATACTTGAAATGATGAACGTAATACTTGTTAACGTAATTGCCCATCTTCCCTGCCACTGGATGGCGGTTGACCAGTGTTATTCTCAAGTTTTGGTCACATTACTCCTATTGGGCAGATAACTGGGTACATCATGCAAGAACACTGAGGAAACATGCAAGAACACTGAGGACTGATCTGACAGCTGACAACAGTATATTGACAGGGGCGGATCCAGGAATTCCGTAAAGGGGGGGGGGGGGTGCAAGCAATATTTCTTGTACTACTTCCAGGTTTCATCTCATTTTTCTTTTTATTTCTTTTTGTATAACAATGAATAATGAGGGGGCATTAATCTTTCTGGCCTGCACACTTTTTCTGAGGATAGAGATGAAATATCATACGGCCTGCAATAACTTTGCATCCTGCTTTAATCAGCTGGAATGATATGACGTCAATCAATTCATGAACAACCTTCCATTCCATCATCAACAGGCATTGCACCCAGCAAGCTGGCATAGGAGTGAAAATCACTACAGTGTTCAGTAGTAGAATGGGGTGGAGACGGTTGGCACACACCCTTATCATTATTTCCCCCTCCTGTTCTTTAGCAGCTCCCTTCATTCAATGTATGAGCAGTTTGGCGCTAGCCGACCATCCCTCCACCTTTCACATGATGTCCAGCAGCTCCAAATGGTTGAGGATGGACTGATTTTCTTACAACACACATTTCTCATAGATACCTGCCCGAGTATACTCGGAACTCATCCTCAACGGGTTAAGAGGTACTCTCCAAAAGAATGCTATGACTATGTTCTCAGAAGACATGTTGACTAAACCTCCAATGAACATATTTTTTCCCCATCACCCCATTTAGTATGCATATCCTGTTCTTTAATGGTATTTTGCATTCATTTCTTTTCATTCATTTTGTTTGTCTCTATATCAATAAATACATTCACAAATTCATTCATTCATTCATTCATTCATTCATTCATTCATTCATTCATCTATTCATTCATTCAGTCATTCATTCATTCATCCATTCATTTATTCATTTATTCATTCACTCATTCATTCATTCATTCATTCATTCATTCATTCATTCATTCATTCACTCATTTATTCATTCAGAAACTTGTACTGAGGAGGAACGGAATGTGAGTCTGCTAGTCTGAAACTGGTCATCACATAGCTCCACATTACAAGTAAAGGACAGTAGAGTGTTTTAGATGTATCAGCAATTCTGCATGGGATGAACAAAAGAGGGAGCTATACATGTACATTTCAATTACCAGCTAACAAGTCTGTGGAATCACTACACTTTCTTCCCGGCTTCTTAATTTTTGATTTAAGGTCATTACTTTGAGTACCATTGATCCTGAATTATGAAATGGAGGAGAAAAAAAAAATCAGATATGGAGAAACAAATCCATAATTACAATCCAGGGCCATGCTGTGCCTGATATAGTACGGTACTGACATTTGAAGCCACAGAGTTTGAGCATAGTCCCTGAGTATTTTTACCCACACATCACTGCGATCAGTAACAAGTCTGTAGGTCTTTAGTTCCTTTTTCACCATTTTCCTTTATACAACTGCAGAATTGTTCTATTTCCTTGTTCAAAACCAAGCAGGATTTCCATTCCATTCTTGATAATTAAACATTCCAGCTATGATATGATGACTAATTGAGCCAGTTTACCAATACAAAATGCAAAAACAACATCATAAAATCATATACTTGGAAGAGAGAAAGATAAAGCGCGCATTGCAGGATAGTCAATAGTCTCTCCAGGGCACTGTATGGCATCAGTATACTACATGTATAAAGCAAGAAATATTGTAGAACGAGAAATGTTCGCGTGCATTTTAATTTCGCGAATTTTGCGAGCGCCACGATTCGCGAAATTAAAATGCACGCGAAATTTCTTATCTACACTACATGTATATGCATTGAACGCAAGAGGCAATTCGCAAAATTTCTTGCCACGAAAAAGGCCGTAGGCTCCAATTCGCAAAAATTTCGTGCCGCGAATATATCATGTTTTACAGTATTCATGGCATGAAATTTGCATGACTTGGGGTCTATGGCCTCTTTTGCAGCATGACTTTTTTGTGAATTACCACTCATACGGAATGATGCCTCATACAAGCCTCATATAAGTTATACATGCATTTTAATTTTGCAGATCTTGGCTCTCTTGCAATTTGCAAAATGAAAACACACCTGAAAATTTCTGTTTGACAGTTAACAGCTGTTACAGTAATGCCGGAGATACGAAATATCATCTCTCTCTTTTCTTTTTTTTCAACCAGTAGGAATGACGTCGTGCCGTCTCAACTTTCTCCAGTCACCATACATGGACATTCAACCTTGTGTTCATACTTGGAATATGTGCTGTCTCCTTTGGCAACAAGAAAGGAGGCATATATCAAATTAACTTCACTTATCCTATCAAACTTATTGCTATCCCTTAGTGTGTCTATCAATGCTGAAAACTGCATGTTTTGCAAGCCAAGGACTTAGACAAGTTTTGTAACTACCTTTTTTTATATAACCATTTTATTGTTAGCATAGAACATGCCATAAGGAATGATATCATCTTTATTTCTGCAGCATCATGTGACCAAGGTCACATGACTTCTCATCAGTAGGTAGCCAGCCAATCACTGATTAGTACTCCACAACAGCTCCTTACTTAGTCACCTCACAGTTGATTAGACCAGTGTTAAAAATGAAGCCTTGCTTATCATGAACATATGTAGCAAGGTCCAACTATTTAAAGTATCTATAATAGTCATGTGAAGTAACCTCCAAGCTAAATATGGGAGATAGGGGAAAAAAGCGAGGTAGAAAAACAATAAAACAATATCCCCAAGATATCCTAGAGTTTTAGAAATTCTAAAAACTGGGTGCATAATATTCAAGTTTGCATTAATTGTATTTGAGGAATTAAATGTGTAGGTTTTTGACTTACTTAAAATATTACATTATAACACTGTATCCATAATTTCACTACAACTGTAGCAGTGAATGATGTTGTTGAGTGGGAGTAAGAAGTATGCAGTGATATAAACTGTAGAACCCATGTTCCACAGCAATCTAGAAATACTGGCTAAGCTAAGATAAATATTCAGCAAAATAGCCACAGAAACAAGAG
This sequence comes from Diadema antillarum, assembly GCF_040938485.1. Lineage (NCBI taxonomy): Eukaryota > Metazoa > Echinodermata > Echinoidea > Diadematoida > Diadematidae > Diadema > Diadema antillarum. The sequence goes on from NW_027271593.1 coordinate 893,646, forward strand.
TAACGACACCTTCTGCAATTTAACCGTTGAGGACAGGCTGATTTTGCTACAACACACAATTCCCATAGACACTTGCCCAAGCATCTTGGGACTCGTCCCCAATGGGTTAATAGGAATGGGGAATAATCACAAACTAAACACAAAAAGAAACAATCAAACCTTGATGTTCTCAATAAATATTTATGAAATAAAATCCCCAGAGCAAAAAAACAAAACAAAAAAAAACACCGATAGGAAATCAAGAATTGCTAGTCACAATGCACACAAAGACATACAACCATAATCATTGTAGAATTAATTACAACTGAAATATCACCTTCTCACAATTATAATAAGGCAAAAACATAATTCTTCGCCTTCTCCATGCTACTACACTCGTGTTCTCATCTTCATGAATCAAAGTTAAGATTTACAACATCATATTCTCGCATTTACTATTAAATGGCATACACACAGCATAATGTTATGTCCAAGCATATGTCACATCTGATTTTAATACAATCGAATGGCAGAAACAAAGAGTGTCTGAATACTGGGTCTTCAACCGTTTATGTTTTCTTGGCTAGAGATAATAGGGCGCTTTAGATTTTTGCAAGGGGTACATTCAGAGGAAAAAACATGTTCTGAGCATGCACAAAATCATTTTTCGATCAGACGCGATCTATTTATAGCTCGCACTGTCTGAGTTTTCACTATGCGTTCTGGGCTATTTTTATGTCTGCTCAATTCATGACATAGAAAGCTACTCATCATATGCACCGATCATATGGGGGCGGCATTTTATTTTTTATAGGTTGCATCTCCATGTAATATAAAACAACTTTTTATCAAGACACAGGGTAAGCTCAATCGTCTTCTCAAACTCCGCGCCGCAAATCTAAAGCTCCCTAATCATATAGACATACTCCCTGCACTACTGTTCTTGGTATGTCTTACCTGATAGCCTTCACGTGGCTGGGATAATGCCTGCATGATGATTTCAGCCTGAAAGCATGCCTTGATGATGTCTTCAGATGAGGCGTTGTGATGGACAACGATGTTGATTTTACCTACACACAATGGAGGCAGAAAACAAAAACAAAACAGGGCCTCCATATCCTGGTTTACTACTCTCTGCAAAATGTGACTATGTGACTATGTTATGATTATGAAGTTTTTATGTTGCCAAAAGCCTTAGCTGTAAGAAATCTCAATAATCTCAATGAGAATCTCACTTCCTATAGATCTTTTCTTACTTTTTTTCTTTCTTAAAAATTTCAACAAGTTTAACATTGAACCCATACATCTTGGATGATATCCCTCTGGCGGTGATTTTTTATGCAATCTGCACTCATTCTACGAATAATCAAAGGCTTTGAAAAAGAAAAAAAGTAAAATCATGGGTCAAGTCCTCCCCACTTTTTCCCATAAATTGTGCTTGTGTAATACTCTTGATGCTGTAATCTCCTTGACAGTATTTCCTTGATGCAGAAAACTGGTAAAATGACATTGCTCATGCCCATTACTGAATCAAATCTAGTTATTTCCATCTGAGAGCCAATAATCTTTCCCATGTATGCCTCACACTGAGGGAGGACTATGGGCTGTTTACTCTCCAAAGTCTATGCGATGTCCATCCTTTGGCTCTGGTTTTAATCTCTTCAGAAGCCATATGCAATCTGCTGCTTTTATTCTTTCTTTTTTTTAACTGGTCTAGCACATTCTTTACAGTGCATTTTAACATCATGTTTAAATGTGTGGCTTATAGAAATGGTGATAGACTGAACAAGGAAAAGTAGAAATTACGCAGTGCGTAATATATGTCCCCGCCGGATGTAGCATTTTGTAGCAAAATGTGCAATACAGGTCAAAAATCAAGGTCAAAGGTCAAAGAAGTCAAAGGTCAAAATTCTGTGTAGAAGTTCTGAAGCTCTCAACTAGTGCCATCACATAAAGCAAACGGAATCAAAATCGGGTTAGAAATGGCGAAGGAGTAGCATTTTGTAGCAAAATGTACAATATAGGTCAGAAATCAAGGGCAAAGGTCAAAGAAGTCAAAGGTCAAAATTCTGTGTAGAAGTTTTGAAGCCCTCACCTAGTGCCATCACATAAAGCAAACGGAATCAAAATCGGGTTAGAAATGGCGAAGGAGTAGCATTTTGTAGCAAAATGTACAATACAGGTCAAAAATCAAGGTGAAAGGTCAAAGAAGTCAAAGGTCAAAATTCTGTGTAGAAGTTTTGAAGCCCTTACCTAGTGCCATTATATAAAGCAAACGGAATCGAAATCGGGTTAGAAATGGCGAAGGAGTAGCATTTTGTAGCCAATGTACAATATAGGTCAAAAATCAAGGTCAAAGGTCAAAGAAGTCAAAGGTCAAAATTCTGTGTAGGAGTTTTGAAGCCCTCACCTAGTGCCATCACATAAAGCAAACGGAATCGAAATCGGGTTAGAAATGGCAAAGGAGTAGCATTTTGTAGCAAAATGTACAATACAGGTCAAAAAATCAAGGTCAAAGATCAAAGAAGTCAAAGGTCAAAATTCTGTGTAGAAGTTCTAAAGCTCTAAACTAGTGCCATCACATAGAGCAAACTAAATCAAAATCGGGTTAGAAATGGCGAAGGAGTAGCATTTTGTAGCCAATGTACAATATAGGTCAAAAATCAAGGTCAAAGGTCAAAGAAGTCAAAGGTCAAAATTCTGTGTAGGAGTTTTGAAGCCCTCACCTAGTGCCATCACATAAAGCAAACGGAATCCAAATCGGGTTAGAAATGGCGAAGGAGTAGCATTTTGTAGCAAAATGTACAATACAGGTCAAAAAATCAAGGTCAAAGATCAAAGAAGTCAAAGGTCAAAATTCTGTGTAGAAGTTCTGAAGCTCTCAACTAGTGCCATCACATAGAGCAAACTAAATCAAAATCGGGTTAGAAATGGCGAAGGAGTAGTATTTTGTAGCAAAATGTACAATATAGGTCAAAGGTCAAGGTAAAGGTCACAACTGAAATTCTGTGTAGAAGTTTCAAAGCTCTCACGTAGTGCTATTATATAAAGCAAACAAAATCAAAATCGGCTCATAAATGACAGAGAAGTAGCAAATTGAAGATTTTGATCACACACGGACGGACACACGGACGGACACACGGACACACACACGTACGGAGCCCGTTTCATAGTCCCCTGCTCGAACTCGTTCGGCGGGGACAATAAACAAGGAGTTGGAGGATTCCTACTTATTAAACCTACCTACAATAACTAAGCAATAAGATGAAGCTCAGATGCTATATATATTAATATTGAGGCATTTACCTTTCTTCATGTCCAGCTTGAGTAAATAACGCTCCTGATCATTTGCTTGTAAACAAGTCTCAAATTCCCGCATACTGATATTGAGACAAATGAGGAAAAGAAAAGAAAAAGAAAACAATTAAATTAGTTCTTTTCTTCTTCTTTTTTCAGTAATATTCTCATCAGAAAATGATGAACACAAGTATGTGTAGTGTTCTTTAGCAGGATGTCACAGTGATGGTTAAACTTGCTGTTATCACACATTCACTGCAATATTTGAGGGCATAACAGATACAGCCCTTCACTGAGATAAATAAAGCATTCAAGGTTATCATATTGGCTACTCTTGCCTCTTACTTTATAAACAGTTGAAAACAAAACAAAACTGAAAAAGAGAGAATTCCTAAGAAGCATCAAAATGCAAATTTCATGCAGACAGTATTCATCTCAAATTATGCCATATTATACCAAAAATAAGGAAGTGTTGCTGACAGTGTAACTTGTTCGTTTCTTCTTCTTCTTTTCACTCATTGTCTACTGGAAGCTGGTGGGACAGGTGTAGAGTGTGTTTTCTTTGTTCATACTTATTCAATTTCTCAAGTTAAAACAGAACAGAATTACTTCTCTGTGTTAGAGAAAACAGAGATGTTCCTGTTGTCAGGGATGTCTGTTAAGGCATTCTAAAAGTCTGCCAGACTGACCTACATTGTATATTGGGTATTGTGTAGGGTATGAGAGAATGTTGCATCATAATAACTGAAGAAGTTTGAAAGAACTGTGGCAGCAAATTCTTGGAATATTTGAAAATGAATATGTAAACTTTTTTTATAGAACTTATGTATATCATCAATACCATTCATCATCATCAACAGTGTAAAGAATAATAAGTTAATTTGGCACTCTAATCCATATTAATGATTACAATTCTGCCAATTATCTTAATCAGCTGAATCAAACCCAATATCTTTCATGTTATGTGTAAAGTTATGGCAGACTGCATAAAGTTAATAGTAAACCTACAAATAGAACTACTACCAAATGTATATTACACAGAGGGGCTAATCTGTCGAAAACTTTCAAAACACCACCCTTGTATACTCGGGCAGGTGTCTATGGGAAATGTGTGTTGCAGCAAAATCAGTCTGTGATAATTATTTACAATGTTTTTTTTTTTACATACACTGGAACTCTTTCATAATGCCAGCAGACATAATCATTCTATCCCTCTGTAAATATAATGACCATTTTAAAAATGCAAGTCAAATCAGGTGTATCAGCTGAATTTATGTTTCAATTAGGAAGGCTTTGAGTAAACTCACGTTTTTACCACGGTAGAGAAGGGAGAACCTATGTGGATTTCAAGCGGCTTCACAAGTCCTGCAGGAGAAGGAATAGAGAGAAAGAAAGAGGGAGAAAAAAAACCCATAATATAAGCATTCAGGGACTTTAGAATTGGTTTTGATGTATTGTGGCCAATGACTCAACTACTACAGTATGTCCCAAAAAAATTACAATGAGATTTTTGCATTGATAACACCCACTTCGATTGAACTGTCTTAATGCTACTTCAGGGTCTTAAAATATAACATCTTGGCTCTATTTTGCATAAAACCCCATTCAATTTGGTTAAGCGGTCACAGAGAAATGTGGATTGTAGTAAAGCATGTCTTAAGTCTAATTCTTCAAGTTTAGCACTTGGATGCTCTTGCATATCAATGTGTAAACACAATAGACAGAACTTGGAGGGAAGGGATTCCTGACAAGCTCTACGAAAATCCTCATTTCCCTTTGACCATTGAAGCAAATTGAATGGGGTTTTCTGTAAGATGTGGGCATTGAGCGATAGTTTCATACACTGAAATTGTATTTGGATTGATTCACTGTTTTCAAAGTTATCATTGTGCAGGTTACCACTGTAATTTTTTTGGGACATACAGTATACAATGATCAAAGAGAGTTTTCCTGTCAGTCAACCCCTCCCCCCCCCACCTCCCCCCCCCCAAAAAAAAAAAAGATGTCTTTTCAGGACAATTTAGTTGTGAGAGACACAACTGCGGCATTAACAACTGGTTAACAAAAGAACATTAACTGTGAATCAACCATTACTCCAATGGGGTCATTAGAATTTATAAAACCATCCAACATGAGGAAATAGTCACATGAAGGGCTTTTAAAGAAGTTAATATTTTTTATTCCTTGTCCTGTCAGAGACAACCTTTGCACCTTGTAGCCAGAAGTCAAGTTTCCGCTGCATTTGTGTTTCATCACTGTTTAGTTTTAATACCATCTTGTAGCTAGAAAGTCAACAGCAAAAAGTTTTCTTACAATGTCATGAAGGCTGTACACATGTAAATTTCCAACATAGCTCAAACTCAACTGCATACTACACACTGGACTTGTGAATAACTATGAGGATACATGGATGCCATGATAGGGGATACCAACCTATAACAAATCATAAGGTATACTGATGCACAATTAACCTGTTCATATGGGAACCTGGTGGCCTGTGTATAAAGTCTATGGGGAATCCGGAATTCAGTATGGAAAGGGTAAAAAAAAAATTAAAACCAATAGCATGTGTTGGAGGCAAAGAATGAAGGGTGGTTGAAAACAGAAAATTATGCAATAATGTTTTCAATTGTGCATGGTATCTCAATGTTTTAAATTATCATCTATATAGGACGTTTTAGCGGCGCATTAAAAATGCGTATTGTAGTCCGCTCAATTTTTTCCGTTCAATATCAGAGCATATTGAACGAAACGCATAGGCCAACGTATTAATTCCCCATAGGCTACCGTTGTTACTTGCCGTTCAAGATCACACCATATTCAATTCTGTCTCGTTTATTGCGCGAGCGCTTGCTGAATGCGCAAACGCTTCCTACTAGTGCGCGTCATTTTGTTATAATTCACAAGCGCGCAAACATCTTGCCAGTTGTTTGTTTGATACGCAGTTTTAGGGGCTTCCCCTTTTCAGCGCTGGGATGTGACTGCTGAGTCAACTTCAAAGACGAGTAGAAGCCAGGTAATTTCGTGCAGTTTATGCTGGCTCTACTTGAATGTATAGATGATAATAATTATATTGGATGGCCTTGATTCATGGAATACCAGGGAATATTGCACTCGTTAGGGCCAATATTCCCTGGTATCCCATTCATAGCCATCCAATATAATATAAATATTACACATTTTATTTTGAAATAATATTTTCTAACTTTGGATAAAAAGAAAACATGCTAAATTAGTATAAATGACAAACTTTGATGTGGACTCACTCCAGACTACAGGTTCTTTTTTATTGACAGACTCTGGACCTGCCATGGTGGGCTGGGAACTGTGAAGATATTCCTGAGACAGAATGTGCAGTCTGGTCTGGTTTAGGGTTTCCATGACAACGCAGGTCACTGCCCGGTAGTTGGCATAAAGATGGCCACCAGTGCAGATGAGGAAGAGACACCAGGTCAGCCTGGTGAAGATAATCAAAATCAGAAGAAATCACAAAATAGAGATAAAATGAGGGATGTATTGTCCTAAGTGAAAAGTTTAGGTCTGCATTTGTTACGTACCGGTACTCAAAAAGCTGCATCACTCCAGTGATCCCACGCATTCATCCCCAAGCTGAATAATCCTTCGAGTTTATGCCAGGTTTAAGTGTGTGCGTGTGTGTCACATACAAACACACTGCTATAGCTTCTGACCATCTGAGCATTGAGAATTTAGGGTTTCTGGGATGAACACAGAACTAGGGCTTTCTATAGCTCAGTCGGTACAGCACCGGGCTAGCAATCCAGAGGTCTCGGGCTCCAATCCCCATGGAATCCCGTTTCCTTTGATCATTTTTCCACTAAGTTTAATACTAATTATGACTGGTGGGTGCCTACCTTAGAACCACCCATTGCCATGAATAACATCAGGTGAAGAGCCCAACATGGATAGGGAAAAGATGTTGTCCTTTTGACGGTCATTTTCATAATTGTCAAGCTTGAGGTTTGGAACATCACATATTTTAATTTTCTTGATTTTTTTATTCTACCCCTAGATAGATAATCAACTGTCCATAGCTATTGTACATGACAGGACAAGTTCCCACAGGATACAGGTTCAAATTCAAAATTCAAAATTCAAATCAAATTCAAGTTCAAATGAAAGTTCCTGTCAGCTACTGTCACATGGATTTCATCATGATCATTTACAGAGAAAAAGCTTTTTTGATCATACGGAAAATGTTAAGCAGGGTGACTGTTAACAAATTTAGGCTCAATTCAATCATTTTTAATGGCTGCCATGAATTTTAGATTCACCTTTCCAGCCACTGGTTAACAGTTCCCTCCCATCTGACACTCGTCACAAAGATTTTTTTTTTTTAAATTTTCAGTAGGATGTCGTCTTCAGGAAAGGGAAAGAGCATGACTACTGTAAAGCGAGGAATGTTCGCAAATTTCGCGAGAGCCAAGATTCGTGAAATTACAATGCACTCAAAAGTTCTTGTCTACACTTTATGCACTGACTGTTAGAGGCAACTCGCAAATATTTCATGCCGCGAAAAGGCCGTCGGCTCCAATTCGCAAATATTTAATGCAGCAAAAATATTGTGCTTCACATTATGGTGTGGTTGTGGATTTATTTCTGTTTAATAAGAATTCAAGTCTAAAGCCCTGCATGACGAACACTGCCCTCTGCTGCCAACAAAAGATGGAAGGATGATGATGTGTGATGGGGTCTGTGGCAAAATACAATGTAAGAAGTGCAAATACAGAGGTATAAGATAAAGATAAAAAACGATAGGACTGAGGTGCACAAAGCACAGACTTACATGAAATTACCTGCAGCAAGGGGAGTGATCAGTAGACCCATCAGCAAGGCAGCCAGGTTCACCAATGTCTCCTGGGAACACGGATAGATTGTCAACATTTCTTCAGTGAGGGGAAAACAACATACTGTACAGTATCCCCACAAAAAATAAAAAAATAAAAAAATACAACGGTCACCTCCGCAATGATAACTTAATAAAAACAGTACCGTAGTGAATCCATTCAAATACAATTTCATGGTATGAAACTACAACTTATTACCAACATCTTACAGAAAACCTTATCTGATTTGCCTCAGTAGTCAAAGAGAAATGAGGATTTGTGCAGAGCATGTCAGGAATCCTTTCCCTTCAAGTTCTGTCCTTTGTGTTTACACATTAATATGCAGTGCCAAGAGAATCCAAGTGATAAACTTGGAAGAATCACATCCACGACATGCTTCACAACGATTCACATTTCTCTGTGACCACTTAACCAAATGGAATTGAGTTTTCTGCAAAATATAGGTTAGATGTTACATTTTTAGACCATGAAATAGCATTCAGACAGTTTAATCATATTGGAAGTTATCAAGGCCAAAATCTGATTGCAATTTTTGGGGGACATACTGTATATTGTGCACGATTTTCTTTTTTCTTTTTTTTTTGACAGAAAGTGTTTAAGTTTGGGCTCTACTTTTGAATAGATCTATACTTAACCCATTGAGGACGAGTCCTGAGTATACTCGGGCAAGTGTCTATGGGAAATGGGTGTTGTAGCAAAATCAGCCCGTCCTCAACAGGTTAAAAAGGAAAGATTTCTAGACACTGATAGTAAGAAACTGCCATACCTGACTTCCATCCTTGGCTGAAACGTCTGCCATGTTGTTCCTTCTGGCCTGATGCATAGTGAGGGCAGCTCTGGTGGCGCCTCCAGCTACACCAACCATGGACTGGGGGGGGGGGGGCAGGGGAAGATCAGAAGGGGAAATATTCATGAGTGACTGGAAGAGAAAGTGCAAAAACAAAGGGCAAAAACATATAAAACAATTGACAGATGTTACAGTGGAAGAGAGGTGAACATTAAGGGACAGAAAGATACACACACACACACACACACACACACACACAGACAAAGAGAGAGAGAGAAAGAGACACGAGGGTATGTTGTTTAAGAGATTGATGGAAACAATAGAGGAAGACACAGAACATGAAACAAAACAGAACAGTGACAAAAAGTAAAAATAACAAGGCAGAAAGAGAGACAGTTGATCCAGGGAGGGAAAAAAAGAGAATGAACAAGGAAAAGTAGAAATTACGCGGTGCGTAATATATGTCCCCGCCGGAAGTAGCATTTAGTAGCAAAAAGTACAATATAGGTAAAAAGATGAAGGTCAAAGGTCAAAGAAGTCAAAGGTCAAAATTCTATGTAGAAGTTTTGAAGCCCTCACCTAGTGCCATCACATAAAGCAAACGGAATCGAAATCGGGTTAGAAATGGCGAAGGAGTAGCATTTGGTAGCAAAATGTACAATACAGGTCAAAAATCAAGGTCAAAGGTCAAAGAAGTCAAAGGTCAAAATTCTGTGTAGCGGTTTTGAAGCCCTCACCTAGTGCCATCACTTAAAGCAAACGGAATTGAAATCGGGTTACAAATGGCGAAGGAGTAGCATTTTGTAGCAAAATATACAATATAGGTCAAAAATCAAGGTCAAAGGTCAAAGAAGTCAAAGTTCAAAATTCTGTGTAGAAGTTTTGATGCCCTCACCTAGTGCCATCACATAAAGCAAACGGAATCAAAATCGGGTTAGAAATGGCGAAGGAGTAGCATTTTGTAGGCAATGTACAATATAGGTCAAAAATCAAGGTCAAAGGTCAAAGAAGTCAAAGGTCAAAATTCTGTGTAGAAGTTTTGAAGCCCTCACCTAGTGCCATCATATAAAGCAAACGGAATCAAAATCGGGTTAGAAATGGCGAAGGAGTAGCATTTTGAAGCAAAATGTACAATATAGGTCAAAGGTCAAAGGTCAAAGGTCACAACTGAAATTCTGTATAGAAGTTTCAAAGCTCCCATGTAGTGCTATCATATAAAGCAAACAGAATCAAAATCGGGTTAGAAATGGCGAAGGAGTAGCATTTTGAACATTTTGATCACACACGGACGCACACACGGACGGACGGACGGACGGACGGACGGACGGACGGACACACGGACGGACACACGGACACACACACGTACGGAGCCCGTTTCATAGTCCCCTGCTCGAACTCGTTCGGCGGGGACAAAAAGTCAAAGAACAGGAGAAGCAGAGGAAGTAAGAAAGGAAAGACGGTGACATACGTATGATGAGATAGAAATGTAAATCCATCAATCAATATTCAAGCAAAGTCATTCTCCCCAGGTTACTGTAAAGCATGATATATTCGCGGCATGAAATTTTCGCGAATTGGAGCTGACAGCCCTTTTCATGGCATGAAATTTTCGCAAATTGCCACTGGTGATCAATGCATGTAGTGTAGACAAGAACTTTCGCGTGCATTCTAATTTCGCGAATTTTGGCGCTCGCGAAATTCACGAAATTAAAATGCACGCGAAAATTTCTCGTTTTACAGTATTTCTCATAAAGCTACATGAAATAATGAATAAATGCAAATGTCTAAGATTCTTGTGTGCACAGCCTGAATGTGAGTGAAGTACACGATTGTCATATCATGTTAACTTTGTATTACTGTATATCACCTTTTAATTTATATTGGTGGATCTGTTTTAAATTTTGTTGTCAAACATTTGACGGATGGACATTTACTCTGAAGAGACCATACCTTGAAAAGAGAAGAAATGCAAGCTATGAGGATGAAGAACTGTGGAAAGAGGCCAGACACCAGCTCAATGAAGATTGCTGCATCATTCATTATGTCAGCAAACAGCCTGTATATGGAAGAGAAATCCTAATATCACATCTCTACAATAGCATGATCATTAAGTGCAATCACGAAAGCAATACATAAAAAGAAAGAAAAAAAAAATGACATAAAGCCGGTGACAAATTCAGAGCTAATTGATACAATTTGTCAACTTTTCTCCAACTGTTCCCCAGCTTTTAAAGACTTGAAAGTTTCCATGGAAACCAAAAAGGAAGTTTGCTTTCCTCTACATGTCCACTTCAATACATCTGTTCTAATACCGTAATAGTGGATATTTTCCTGTGACTAATTTTTCACGCTCAGCAGGGGAAAGGTGAGTTTCCTCATGTTTTTAATTCCGCGGAATCAAGACATTAACTCCTGGAACATATGGAAAGCAAAAATATTTGCATGCTTTTACTTTCATGCCAGTTTCTGGTTGTGCAAAAATTTCAACACTGCAAAAATGTTCACTTTTACAGTAATTGAGTAAAACCATCTTGCATATAATAGTAATGATATTACAGCAACACTGAAACTGAGCAGAAGTCTGCATGGTACATACCTCCATCTTTTGGCATCACTGTCTAGACTCGATCTGTCATGTAAGATGAAGAGGAGGACATTACATCAAAAGAAGAAAAACATCTCATCAGAATGAGAAACAATTTAGCCAGCTTCATGTCAATCATATGCACTCTGGCCCTTGGGTAGCAACCATGTGATTGTGCAACCCAACATAAATATTCAAAGGATCATTACTTTTTCTTCCCGTCAAAGGGGCGTTCAAATTGGCAATAGTACTGGCATGTCATTTTATAAATATGCATTCTTTTTTTGCATCAAAATTGGTACTTCACAGTAAGGTAGCCTATCTGGCACAGATTGTGTTTTATCAAAATTTGAATTACCCCATCTTGTGTTGGCCAGTGGACAGGGACAGTGACTTAGATTAGATTACTGGCGTCTTATTTTCTATCCTCTATCTTTGCTTTTCAATCTCCATTCTAGTACAAGCAGCGTGTAAAACTCTGATATATCGGTCCCTGTTAGTCTATCCAAAGAAATCAAAACAATATACATGTATAGGCCCTACTGAAATTGGTACACAAATGACACTTTCGACATGTGACCCTGCATCACAAAATCACCATCAAATCGCCAGACATGAATTTTTTATTTAAGGGCAGATTCTAAAATGACATTTACTTCAAAACAAATAAACTTTCCTAAGCCATTTCAATAATGAAAAGAAAGTGCACACTGTGGAAAAGTATGTACTGAGAAGAGAGGCTCTAGAGTTTAGGGTTTACTTAAAGGAACTGTTTACCATTGGAAGCAGTGATTTAAACAATTTCAAGATATCACATTTGATGCATTTGTGTAAGTCAGTTGTATCACATAACATCCACCATTAAAGAATTTGGTAATAAAGACTAAAATATTAGGAGATTTCACTATTTTCCCACTTAACCATAACTGGAGACGGTTTAGTCTAGAAACATGTTCATCATAACTATTGTTCACATTTTGTATATTTAATAATACTCAACATTGATTATACTGATCCAAATTATTACATTGGTTGTTTCTATCCCTAACTCACATTTTAAAACTATTTTGAAGCACTGAAGCTGGGTTTGTGCTTCATCTGCAAATGGTAAATAATGCCTTTTAGTGACTGTAAATAGTTCACCAGGCTGTGGTCTCTACAATGAATAGAACAAAGAGCAGGATGTAAAACTCCATGGTAATCACAATGAAGGGATTATCAAACTAAACTGAAAGTTTGTACACATTAAGTACATTCTATTCAAGGCCCAAACTAACTTCCAATAGCATCATCCTTTCAAACCTTGGTAGAGTTGAAAGTGAAAGTGCTTGACGGGCTCCTTGTGCTGTGAATCCATAAATCTGAGAAAGTCTACGTCAGACTGAAACAAAGTGTTCTTGAAAGGAATAATTTCCCATTTGTTTTATGATCCCAAAGTTTAGAAGTACATTGAAGAATTAGTCTTTCAGAAAATATAAAAACCTAAAATAGACTAGGTTTTCCCTTTCCACTTTTTCTTGGTTTGTAATGCACGGTCACATATCATTATAGGAATCATACCAAAATGCATAGTGAATTGCTATGCGACACTAGGAAAACTATTTCCTGCAGCTTTGTTAGTCTGTCTCGCATCCACTACTATCAAACAAACACAGACAGTTCATGGTAGAGTGTATATTATATTAATAGAAAGGTCAAAAATATACTCACCCTTGATACCAAGCAAAGACGATTCGTCCAGTCATGCTAGTTCCATCTGGATACAAGATACCAAGATAAAGACATCAAATTTGTGAACATACCAACTTGTGTGGAACATCAATAAAAGCAATAATGGTAGGCAAGTTCATACTCAGTTTCTGTTGTCAATCACCACTTTACAATTAGTCCATGCTTTGATATCCTCTAGGCCCGATTTTGGAAACTCTGTCGTATTTAACTTACAACAAACTCAGCTCTCCATGCTACAGAGGCTTCAAAATGTGGTAGCACGCATAATTACACTATCCAAGAAGCACACTCACATCACCCCTATTTTGAGATCACTTCATTGGTTACAAGTCAAAGATCGCATTATTTTCCAAGATTTTACTTCAGACTTTCCATTGCATTCAGGGCGCTGCTCCTCAGTATAACACTGACTTACTCCATAATTACATCCCTGCTAGATCTCTACGCTCATCCAACTCCGGTTCTCTTATAATTCCAAGATTCACTACAATATGGGGCACACGTGCCTTTGGCCATGCTGCTCCCACCTTAGACCAGGCGTCCACTAGGGCGCGGACAAGACGCGGACAAGCCCCGGAATGCAAATTTGGTATTCCGCACTCCTTCGGGAACCTGTCCGCACGTTCCTGAACGTGTCCGCTCACTGTCCTAAACATGTCCGGGCGTTTCCGCACCTTCGGGAGAGAGAAAAATTTCCGCGTCCAAATTTTGATCGAGACCAAAATTTGGACGCGGAAATGAACTTCCTGACACCTTCGGCGACTTGTCCTGACGTTGTCCTGAGGATGTCCCGCTTGTCCGGAACCCTTCCGCTCCTTCCGCACACGCTCCGGAAAGAATTCCGCGGTGTGGGGAAGCTTCCCGAATGAAAGTGGAAGACACCAGGAATGTTTTAGGACAGCGCGGAGCCGATGCGGATCTATTAATGCAAGTGTCCGGAACCGATGCGGAAATTTTGTGATCCTGACACGAAAATGTCGACACTTTTCGCGAGCGTCATGCCAATGAAACGCAAAATGAGCAAGAAGGGAGGCGAAGCCCCCATGCAAATATCCCCATCACAGGCACACCTTTCGTCTAGTGATGAAGAACAGGTAAATCTAAGGAATTTCCGGTCCCAGAAGGCAAAGAAGAAGGTAGTAGAGACTGTGCCAAAAGCAACCAGAAAGAAGTGAAATCAGCCCCCTAACTTCCTAGTAAGTTTGTTTTGATTTGATCTTTTCAGAACTTATTTTTCATCTGAGTGACTTTCCTGGTTCCTATTACTTACTATAGTACATTTTTCCTTTATGTTGTTTTCATATTTTATTTGCAAACAAACTAGGTTGTCCCATGTGACAGCCCAGCTGAAAAATCACAAAAGTAGGTGGAAGTACACTCAGAAAAAAAAAACATAAAATTTTTGGCTAAATGTTAATGTATTATATAAACATGAACAAGTTGTTATTCATACGTAAATGCTTTCTACTGATACAACATATTAGAACAAAAGACAAATTCATCACACTACAAAGCATGAATTCAATTGCAAAGATATACCTGTGGTCTCATTACAATGTAATATCTTTGAAGCCCAAAATAACAATGAAAGGTAAAGATGATGGAGGAAAATGAAGAATTTTCTGTCACTTCAAAACTCAAGTGAAATGAGAGAAAAAGCAATAAATCATGAACTCGAAAAAGTGTTAAATTTTTGTCTTCCTTTTGCTTTGTCTTTTTTTTTGCTGAGTGTATAAATTTAAGTACACATTAAGCATCACAAATCATTTCAGAAATATTCTTTACCTGAATGATTTTCGTAGTTGTTATTACCTAATATTTTTTCTTCTTTTTGTTTTAGTTGCAAACAAACCCGATGGTCCAATTTGACAGCCCAGCTGAACCCCCCCCCCAAAAAAAAAAGTAAAATAAAGTAGGTTACAAATATTTCCCCATTTTTACACTTCATTGGCAATAGGCTAGTAAGCTCTAAGCATGAAAAAAAAATTCTCGGACTTGAAAATGTTCAAAAGTGATGAAAATAAGAGAGGGTTAGAGATGCACAAGGGTAAAAATCAGAGAAAGAAAAGCAAATTTAATGATTAGGATCATTTTGGCATGCTCTACAGAAGCATCAGACAAAACATGTATATACTTCACGATGGATAAAGCACATGTCTAAAAAAAGGGAATAAAGAATATATATATATATATATATATATATATATATATGTGTGTGTGTATATAGTAACATAAGTAACAGTTAGTAATATAAGTAACAAAACTGCAACAAAGTTTATGCTGTATTCACCAACGGTTTATTTCTTGTGAAGAAATAAATCGTTGGTGAATACAGCATGAACTTTGTTGCAGTTTTGTTACTTATCTTTTTATCTTGCCCACACGTGGACTACCTTATCAACATGATTATATATACATATATATATATATATGTATATACATTTACATTTTTATGCATGTTATATATATATATATATATATATATATATATATATATATATATATATATATATATATGTGTGTGTGTGTGTGTGTGTGTGTGGTTCAAAAAGTTTGCGAATATCATCCATGTGACTGTAGGCAGAGAAAAAATTGTTCTCCCAGATGAGACAAATCAGAAATATAAAAAAAAAATGAGTCGTCAGCCGACATGCAGACAATCCTATTCTTCGACTTTCGGTGGTCACATTTATCAAATGATATTGACCAATCATATTAATATAATATCAGCCGCTACTGCGGAAGCAAAACAAGGAGCATCAATGACGGCTAGCAGTCAAATGATGAAAAGTTAAAGTCAGCGCCAAATTTATACCTTTCCATTTTCCTGGTATTGTCCGCAGTTTGTCCGCATGCCTAACTTTTGTTGTCCGGAAGGCATCCTGATTGTCCGCGTTCATTCCTGGTGTAATCCTAGATGTTTCCGCGCTGCCCGGCTACGATTAGCATATTCCGAGGTATTTCGCGCTCTTCCGGAGTGATTCCTAGGAATGTCCGCAGTCAGTCCGCGGACAGTCCTAGGAATGTCCTAGGACAAGCCGATTCACAAAGTTATTCCGCGTTTGTCGCGGACAGGATGCCGAAATAACAAATTTTGCTTCCGCAACCCTTCCGGGGCTTGTCCGCGCCCAAGTGGACGTCCGCCCTTATGGAATAACTTACCTTCAGCCATAAAAAATTGTTCTTCATCAGATTCCTTTAAAAGCAGTCTAAAAATTCACCTGTTTAAGGCCTCCATTTGATTACTCATTACATGCATTTTGAAATTTGTATGTCCTTTATCTCCTTCACTTTCTCTTCCTTTCGCATCTAAAGCACTCTGCAGAGTGGATTTGGTGCTATATAAATCATATCAATTATTATTATTATTACATGCCCAAGAACTTAGCTGCACAAGTTTTAAGATACTGTAGCATTCCTTTAATCCCCTTTTAACCACTCAGGTGTACATGAGGCTCAGAAGAATCCTGTCATAAGTTGTTTCAATTCCTCTCACCTCTCAGCAGCCAGGTGATGGTGGCTGCTGCAGCTGTTGCTGTCTCGTCACCAACTCCCACTCCCTTCAGCATGGCATGGGTTGACAGAGTCCCCGAGATGCTGCTACAGAATGCCTGAAACACAGAATATTACAGCACAGCAAAAAGCAACACAATAAACAACAGTAATAGAAGCAGTAGAAATGACTGAAAAGGTAATGGTGGTGGTTAGTGTTAGAAGATTTACTTGTCATGAAAAATGCTCTGGCATTACTTGTTTCACCCATTGTTCTTCAGCACTGAATAAAAGTAAGGAGTTTTCTGAGTGCCCCAATAACATGATCTCCAGTTTAATGCATTTTACTTTGTACATTCACAAATAGATTTCTAAAACTCTCTGAGATATCAACTTTGTGTGACATACATTAACAAGGTCAAATCATGTTTGCCCTCTCTCACTCCATACACTATACAGAGGTCACTCTGTACTTTATGACCATTTACCTTCGACCCATCACTCACTTCATTCCACGTTAATAACAGGGCCTACACTAAAGCATGACTAATCAGCTCTAACTGATTATGCTTGCCATCTGAATTCTAGAATGTGACTGCCCAGCTCAAAACCTACAAAAAGTCACAGATTGGGATTCTCTGTAATGGACCAAAATATGTTGAGGGTCCCATATCGTACAAGTTTTGCTCCTTAGTGGGACCCTCCATTTCCATCCTCATCCTTAGTTAACTTGTATTATATGCTTTATATATATATATATTAAAAAAAAATATATAATTGTGTGGGTTTTTTTCATCTGCTACTCATTTTCATATGTACTGTGTTCAGGGATGCCAAGTTCAAAAATATTTTATGAGTGAGATTTTCATGACTCAGCATCTCGGTATGCGAATGTGCGCGCGAGCGAGGGTGTGGGAGGGGTTTTTTCCCCCCTGTGACCTCCCACGGTAGGGAGCTTTTTCAATTTTTAGCTCTTAATGGTGCGATCAGGTGCATACTTAACCCTATCTCTGTCACGGGCCGATTAAATCGGCCCAAAAACTGCAATAGAAATGCTTCGGCCGATATTATCGGCCCTATTTTGATTGACAGATTACTTCAAAGGCTATGACACTACCATTCTATAAACTCATTTGTGATTGGCTGACAGTGTAAGGAAACGATTTCCAGCATGAAAAAAGCTTCCCCACCTTTAACCAATCAGGAAAGCCTTCTCAAAGTCAAAGAAAATGTGGTGGCCCCGCCCATGTTCATTTGCATTCAGACTGCAATGTATTGTGTACATTTTGCCATGTGTGGAGAACTTACACGAATCTGTATATGTGGGACTGTAATAGAGATCGCCACGAGCGATGAAAAGATCGTACACTCGGGTCAATTTTCATCTATTTTATCTAAGTCAAAATAGTAAAACATGAAGTGAAAACATTCAGATTAGGGATTTCAACATCTCTGAATTCTGTGAAGGGGTATAGTTTCAGTAATATCGGCCTCATAAATGATCTGAAGAATAGATGAACACTGCACATTCGGTGCAGCAGTTGCAACTGTTTACTCAGCACTACCAGCAGTGCAATGGGTCTCTAGTTAGCCGTGGCCAGCGGGGCAGGTGTAAGGAGCAATAGGGTTACAGTAGCTTCCTGCTGGCGGCCTGAAGCTGTGCAGTCTTGATGTTGGGGTATGAGAATGTTTGACTGTTTATTATTATTACATGATGAAACCGTCACTATGCGAAACTTCAGTTCAATGCAGGTTTATCATAAAGAAAATGACTGCTGTGATAGTTAATTCTGTTTCAATAAGGAAAGTGCAGAAAGTCGTAGACTAGCATATGATGATCAACTGGAATGCATAAACACTCCAACGTCTGAATATTTTCAATAACATTTTTTATCCTTAGATTATCTTATCATTATGGCATTATCATAGGACAAGATTGATACAAATTTGAAAGAAAAAAACACAATTCAATTTATATTTTCAGCATGACAAGATACAAACACGCTTTGTCTACTTTCAGGCCAACATCACTCACAAAATCAGAAATTACACAAAATGTGCAAAATCTAGGTTGTAATTGCCACAGACTTTTGTTCATAAAATGAAAAGTACTGATGCTATTGATGAAAAAATCATACCATCTGAAAGCTGAATAAATTCTCTACAACATCTATCAGACTTTTTTGTGATGCAAGCTCATGTTGCGTGGGAAAATGAGGTGGTAACATGTAGAAATAAGTCTGCATTGATAATTATGTGACATAAGAGGGCGTCCTACTTAAAATTGGAGTGCGCCCTCACTCAGATTATTATGGAAAATGAAAGTTTAGACCATAAGCTTTCAAATGATGTATAACATGACACATTAATGTCAATAATAATAATCAGAAATGGCCATCAACAATCTTGTGTCTGTGCACTGCAAAATGTCTGAGCAGTCTGGCTACGGCGTATGTGACAGATATAGGGTTAAGTGACTACCTTTTACTTATTTTGAAAGACAAAAGAGAAATATACCTTCAATTGCAACTATCACTTTAATCTTTTGAGCTATGCTCATTATTATAGGACCAAGTTGCAGACTTCGCCCGATGCGTGAGAAAAATGGGTGTCATGCGTGAGATCGTGAGATGGCCCCTAAATGCTTGAGTCTCACGCAAAATGCGTGAGACTTGGTAGCTCTGTGTGTTAAATCACATTCTGCAATTATTACAAATATCATGTGCTAAACATGCCACTCGTATATAATTTCTTTGTTTGTTTATTGGACGGAAGTGAAAAAAAATTTTGAATCTTTGAATCTTTAAATGCTATTTGAGTTGACAAACACATACTTCCTATATTTGTCTTACTTGGGAGCATAGGCCCTTTTTTACCTGCTGTCAAAATTTGGTCTCTTCAAACAAAACCAAGATCAGGGGGGTGCTTCATCAACGTTAGTCAGCGCTGACAATTTCAGCAAAATCCTTGGTTTTGATTGGATGAGATGCTCTGGGCACCGACTGTTACTATGGTGATTGTCAGCGCTGACTAAGGTATTTCTGGACCATGTTCTTTCAGACATGTGCTGTTTTCACTGGGAAATAGAATATTATTTTCATTGACATTTCTGCAACAAGAACACCTGAGGAATCCTAATCTTTAAATCCTCCTTTCTCCCTTTTCAATGACACGACATATACACCTGAGCTTAACTTTCTCCTATTTTAATCACTTATTGAATGAGTTATGATGGTCCAGTTGTAACAAGTTACATATATAACTTTAAAGCGTTGAGCTTATCTTTTGAACTACAGTATATAGAAAAGTGATGATTCATTGTGGCAAACTTTTGTGGGTTTTGCGCTGGGCAGTCACATATTACACTGTAAGGGAGTGTTAAGCACCTGCTACAGTTCATCTTTTAAAATTTACTCAAAAACCTTATCTTTTGAATTTCATCCCTGTAACAAGATCTGGGGTACGTGTACAAATGTTTATAAGGAAGAATGAATACTATAAACAAAACAAACAAACACAACAAAACAAAACAAAAGCAATACTCTTGCACCCTTCGGGGGGCTGATGTATGAAACATTATTCTTAGAAATCAATGACTGTGTTGTATTTGTTGTAGGCATTACTTGGATGGTATCCCATATCTGATATTGCATGTAGTCCCTGCTCACACTGTCTGGGTAGCCTTGTGGTAGAAACACAGTCTGAAAGAAAAGAAGAACATAAGCTTATGTTTTCACCTCCACCATGAAATAAGGATACGGACCAGCTTATGGGTCCCAGTCTTAAACTCTGTACAGTGGAAACTCGATATAACGAGATGGTCGGGACCGAGTCATTTTCCTCGTTATAGCCGATATCTCGTTATATCAGTAGGCATAAAAGAAAGCATAACATAAAGACATTAATTTGCATGTGTGGGACTACCCATCATCTTTCAATCAATACTGATAACTTGATAATGTGTGTGAGGGAATTACTCACCTTTATGGGTAAGCAAATGTTTTTCGCCAATGAAATCCAACATCAAGAATGTGTTTCTTATTAATTGTAGATGTTTGAATCTGTAAATTATATAGCTTGCGATTGTGTCAAGATCGTCTGTGGATTAGTATATGTGGTTATGGTATGGGTGTGTGGAATATATTATGGTCTGCACAATGCTGTGTGTGTATGTGACACATTCTGTATGTACATTATGACTGCGTGTGTGTGAAGATGGGGAATTCCCTACGTAGAAAGCCAATCACAGCATCAGATTGCCTCACACCTGCTAAACGTCATGATGATGTCATGTATACATATATGGCCGTCCCACCACATTTTCTGCATGTATCAGTGTGCTCGCATACACACACACACGTACAACATGCGGTGCTAGCTGGAGTGCACTGAAGAAAATATGTGTGTACAAGACAGTTTTTGGCGCATCGAGCTTTACAATCTCGGAAGGTGATAGCACAGGCGAAGTAAGGCTTTACCCGAGGACATTTTGCTTTACCTCGCTATAACAGGTTTGATTGGCTATGTTTTTCTTTGTTTGGAAGTCACAAAATTTATCTCGTTATAGCAGTTATTTCGTTATAGCCGATCTCGCTATAAGAGTAGCATGTTACATAGACTTGTGTGGAAGGAAATTTGGGACCGGGAAAATTTCCTCGTAATAACCGATATCTCGTTATAGCAGTGTTCGTTATACCGAGTTTCCCCTGTATATTCATTGAATCAGAAACCTCTGATTATGACAATCCTTGCTGGAAGGGAATGTACCGGTACATCATATGACTATCTTACCTCATTGAGTGAACGGCTCATGAATACAATACCAGGTACCGAGTATTCCGCGTTTGTTTCGTCAATGCCACCAACCAGTCCACTTGAAGTCCTTGGTCCTAAAATTCTGGTCTCTTACATATTACACATTAAGAAATCCTGGGGAACAAGTCTTTGCTCACGTAGAACCCCCACTGAATGTTAAATTATTCATTCCCACATGAACTTTTTGAATAATTAAGCTCCTCAATATCTTTGAAGCACAAAGAAAGATCCTAACCACATGCTTTCTGAACACATACATTTTTTTCTCTCTGATATTTTGTTTTGGTATAAAGCACCTCGAGTATTCAGCCACAATAGAAAATGTCACTAAAAATATATTCCGTAAAACGGGGTGAAAAGGGACGGCGAGGTGAATAGGGACAAAACCGAGAAAAGTTTTTTGAATATGCATGTTTCAAATTTGCTTGAACTTTTTTTTCTTATTTTCATCACAGGATGGAAGGACCATCCAACAGTGTCCAGAAAGTGGTCCTCCTGATGTGAAAATATTTTTAAAGGGTACTGGAGGTCCAAATAAAAAGTTTTCAAAAAATCACAAAAAAATCAGGGCGGTCAAAACTTTTCTGCTCCTGTGGAGATTGATTAATAAAATTTGCTAAAAAAGGTTCATGAATCTAGCCTATTAGGTCCTACAACACACCTTTAAATTTGAAATAATTATTTCAACAGGAATTTGTGACAGCACATTTTTTCTTCTCTTGAGCAAAAAATCAGTTAGACTGGGGTGAATAGGGACACCATGGTGTCGTTTGATTGGCCCTTTAAATTTTCTGTATGATTAACTATTATAATGTCATAAATTTCTCTGAAATGTTTGTTATGTCCGACTTTTTCCAAAAGTGTGAATTTTTATTCTGAATCTCTTGACAAGAGAGCAATAAGTGCTTTGGATATGTGGCTTCACTTTTGTATACATAGATGAGAGTGAACTTTGCTGTCTTAACCCTAACTTGGGAGGAAGGGTCTGGGAACCCCTGCCCCACCCACCCTCTTGGGAATTTTTTTCACTGCCTAAGACAGGCTAGGACTTTTCCACTTGTATTTCATGACCCTTTTCTCTGTCTTCTGCATGTTTTAATGCCAATAACACATCTGTTTGGGTTTTAGACCCATACTATAGGTGCCAGCTTATAATTGCTGTAAGAACTCCCAAAATATCCCCGACATCATAAGAGTCAAGTTACACTGAATTTAGAGTGTATGAATAAGATTGTACATCATGATTTGCCACTTGAAGAAGAAGTGGGTTAATATTTGAGTGTAATTCAATGGATTAGTAAAGTTTTGACTTACTTTTCAATCTTAACCTTTGACCTGATGGGTCACATTTTTTTATATCAGCTCATTTTGTTGGGCTGTTGAAATTTTTGTTAAAGATTGATTTAACAATGGAATAGATTGCTCTTAAATGTTTGTATATCATTTTTAAACTCTGTAGTTGTTCCCTTAATCCAATTCATTGGATGGATTGAAAAAAAATGCCTCCAAACAGCTTTTTTTGGATCAAAATTAGTGTTGTCCCTGTTGACCCCAAATTTGGGGTCAATAGGGACAGCATCATTTTATCAAAAAACATACTTTTCCCCCAAATATTTATTTTCTTTCACAATACCAAATTAAAGGTATTTTAGGTGGACATAAAATCCCCACATAAGATTGAGTCTCTGGGCTGCATGAAAAAAAATACAATCATGAGAACTTTAAATTTGTCCCTATTCACCCCGTTTTACGGTTCTATCATTTACTAACTAGAATGGTAAAAATTAAAATCTAAATGCATTTCTACTAAAGCATTTTTGTTTCGATTCAACAAATTCTGGGCAGAAACCATGTTCAAACCTCAGAAGAATGATGCAGTTTATATTACAAGACGGTTAGTATTAACTCCAGTATGCCAATAACCCCCAAACACTCCTTGATGTACACAGAACACTTCGCATTCAGGCTGGTCCCATTTATTTTGCCAAGGGCAATGCTCCTATTTTCTTACATTAAGTTACAAGTCAAATGAATGGCTACCCACCTCAGTTTTCCTTCATTCAAGAGGATTTGCGGAATACTGGTACGGTATATACTGTAAATATACTGGGTGACTAGAAGAATGGGCAAAAGTAAAAAATAATTTAACAACACACCTTGTACAACCTTGTCTATAATGGTGATTACCTATTATTATATCATGTGATTATGTGCTTTCTTTTCCTGCGTTTTTTATTTCCTAACTGTACCAACTGACTTCGAGTGACACTGACAGCATTTTTTTTTCTTCAGACATGCATGATGTCTGACAATAGTCAATGCAATGCCAATGGTGATACACAGCAGTAGAGTACTAGGACTACATGTATATTTTGCAATATTTTTTTAATAGTAAACTTTATAACGTTAGACATCTAGTACTGCAATAGTATCCATAACTGTAGTTGCGATCAGTCGAACGCAAACCGTTCGGGGTGTTCCCACAGCTGCAGTGTAGACAGTGGAGCGCCGTTGTGCTACCATCATCACTACTGCCAGGGGTGCAGGCGAGGGGCGCAGACCTGCCTGCCTGAACGAACACACGAAGGCAACAGCAGCGGAGACAATACATAGAAGTCAAGGTATGGGACTGTTATATACGTTCGTCCGCATTCTTCTTCATCATCCTGCATCATTTCTGCCCTTACCCGAAACAGTTGAAACACGGATGAAAACCTCCTCGACCTCGAACTCTTCCCTGCCTCATAAACGTGTCCATCATCTTCGCAAACATAATCTCTGGGATCACTGTGTGATCCATACGTTTCCCTGCAGACGAGCACTGACATGGTGGAAGTTAGCACACTACGCTGTCGTTCACTCCTGCTGATCCATTGAGTGTGTACGATCTTTGCGCGGTTGCTCTTGATAATATACAAATGATGCACAGGATAGAGTGTGTTAGTGTAGGCGTGGTGCACTCGAGGGTATTTACAATTGTGAAACATGCACGAGGCGAAGCCGAGTGCATGTTGCACTACATTGTAAATACCCGAGAGTGAGCTACGCCTCCACTAACGCCACGAAATAATCCTGTGCATCATTTGTTTTATAAAATGGGTCGAAAATTCGAAAACTAACATCATTTTTCAGCGTTTTTCACGTACCTTTGTGGGTCAAGACGTCCGAAGATGTTCGTCCCAAACATTTACGCACGTCGCACTCGCGGAAGTCCCGCACATACATGGGGGGTTGGGTTTCCGGACACTTAAGTTCCCGCATGAAAACTTACTTATTTTACATAGAATATGCACCCTTTACCTTAAAGACTTGATAAAGACTCCTCATATAGGCCTACTAGACAACATACTCTGAAAACGGCATGAGAATTAACCTGCTAAATCGTTGGATTTGCTCTTCAAAGTGACTCCATGTACGCGTCCGGTCCCATAACGCTTGGTCTACTGTACTGTACATGTAAGTGTACGTATAGTAAGAGTATACGTACGTACGCCACACATGTTATGCACAAGTTTTAAGGGAAGACAGGCCGGCCGGCCGACAGCCCGAACTAGAAGTTGTTTACAGGATTGACAGCGCGTATGCATGCAATTCATCAAAGGAGCCGCCGCGCGCACAGACGATCGGCAATCTACCATAGGATTACAGGCAGTGCAATTGTACTGAAGTAAAGGAAGGAGGTGTGTCTCATTTCAGCGCTTCCTATTGGCTACATTCTTGAACCCATTTCCACTTTTACAAGTAGTAGTCGTAGTGCGCGCGCAGTTTAGTCCAGTAGATCGTATACGGTGGTGGGTGTCATAGACCATCATGACCTGGAAAAGTTTTTAAAGCACTAAGTATTACAGCTTGTACAAGATTTCCTCGTTGATTCGTGTTCTAGATAGAAGGGTATTGGAGTAAATTTAGCTTAGCTAACACCTTGGGCAACTTTTTTTGTTTTAACCTAATTAGCATAATTACGTAATTGGCATATATAAAATATGTAAAATATTGCTAGATTTAATACAGGATCGATCGAAACCTAAAAACATGGGAAATACATTTTTGACTGAGGGTTTTCTATATTAAGGAATCTAGTCATAACATTAATTTTAAATTTTAAATGATGAAAGTGTCTAAAATATCGTAATTATATAGCATTAATGACCGCGTATTTGCATAAGCACTATAATTAGTTAATAGTGAAGTAGATGGTGATAATGCCATGACAACAGGCCTGAAACATAAGCACAATGTTTTGTTGTTGCTGTGGTTGAATCACATTTTTAGATTGGTACTTATGAAGTAAACTGATTTGCTTGTTACCTTGGCAACCTTAAGCACTCATTTTTAATAGTCTCATTAGCATATTCAGCTAAAGTTAGCGCAATAATGTTGTTAATTTCACCCCAAAAAGCTCGAAAAAACAGGTATAATACGGTTTTCACGTTTGTATTAAGACCATGAATCCGTTTGTATCATGCATCGGTTTGTAAATTTAAACCATTTATCTTAAATACCTTAATAAGCATAATGAGATAATTAGCACATTACTTTACAGTGTACATAGTCCAATACATGGCATATTATGCCACGTACTGCAGGCCCTACTATATGACCGGGAAAAGTTGGTATATGTACAAGGTAGACAAGTTTTATAGACTTGTGTGTTAGATGGGTAGGCTACTAACAGCGCAGAAATCTAAGGTTGGTGGCCACCCTTTCAACCTTGGGCAATTATCTTTAATTAGCCTGATAAGCATAATTGAATACGCATGTTGTTAGTTTTATACTAGGACGCCTGGATATTGCAAATGTTGATA